>NW_025946074.1:218985-230836 GCF_000764305.2 Hyalella azteca | reverse complement strand
TTCCTACTCTTTATTCCAATATGCAGGTTATTCCTATCCTTTAGTTTATATGTAAACGGACTCTTCCCTCTCTCTCTTCCCCTCTCCCTCCCCCTCCTCTTTTTCCCTCTCTTCCGGCCCACTCCTCAGCCCCCCGGGGAGTGTCGTGGCCCCCCGTTCTATCGACGCATCCTGAACGACAAAATGGCCGCCGTTTGAGATCCTAGTAGACCCAGGATACTTCATGAATATCCTACGCCAGAGAATAAATGTCTCCTAACAATATCCTATACGCCAGAGACTCAATGTCTCCTAACAATATCCTACGCCAGAGACTCAATGTCTCCTAACATGTCCTACGCCAGAGACTTAATGTCTCCTAACAATATCCTACGCCAGAGACTTAATGTCTCCTAACAATATCCTACGCCAGAGACTAAATGTCTCCTAACAATATCCTACACCAGAGACTCAATGTCTCCTAACAATATCCTATACGCCAGAGACTCAATGTCTCCTAACAATATCCTACGCCAGAGACTCAATGTCTCCTAACAATATCCTACGCCAGAGACTCAATGTCTCCTAACAATATCCTATACGCCAGAGACTCAGTATCTCCTAACAATATCCTAAGCAAGACATTCATTAAAATGAAGCATTCATTTTGCATTTATGACACTTTTTAGTTTTTTCCGCTACTCATGCCAATCAAGCACTTGAATATCCTGGCACAATGTAATTTTGCTTTAAAAGGAATGCGTCAGCAAGTCATTCATTATGAATTATAATATGAGTTTGATAATATGATAATATTGCTGCAGAACGCGCTCGCGAATGGTACTGAAACTAAACATTCTTTTAATTTTATGATGCACATTAATGAACATTATATCTATATGCATGTGTCAGGAGGTAATATTAAGCGCCACCTAACTAATAATATATGTTCAACAGGAGAACAAGGATTCGTTGACTAAATAAGTGGGGATAAGTATAAGACACTTCTCTATATTAACTAATTTTGATATTTGATGGTAATATATGAGTGTTATTACATTTACAGACAAGTAGATGGATACGATTGTTAGGTACACTATTCGAAGAAACAGTGAAAAAACGGTATTGCAAGCGTTCCAGTAACCAACCGCCTAGTGATAATAAACCGTTTGGCCATTTTTTCAGATGTTACACGGGTTTCTAGTGTAAAACTTGAATAAAAACGGTAACACGATGTTTATTTTCACGTGCCTTCCGGTTACTGAAAGGCCGGTAATACCGTTTAATGTTGATTTTTCTAACAGTGTAGGAGTAGCTGTAATATGTGTTACATCGAGGCGGTCGAGCTAACTACTGGGGGACTTATTAATGTGCCCAGCCCTTTTATAGACTCCTACTTCCGCCCACTACTGCGCGAAATTAACGCGTGATGTTGTCTAGACGCCGACTCAGTACTAATATTTTTCAATCAATCTCTACATCAATCCATCAATCTACATAAATCTCTACCACGTCTAGTGAATATTACGTTTTAATTCCACATGATCTAATCTTATAATATAAATAATGAATAAAATGAGATGCCTACCTGACACTGGACACATAAATAAATATACTGATGGGCATTTAATTAATATGACGGTATTTATTTTACTATTTCCATACTTCTTCAGCCTGCGCTAATTCTACAGCGAAACACTTTTCACTGTGTACGATATTTTTACGAGTGTCTAAATCTAAGTCAAAAAATCAACTGCTAAAAATTTACTCTAAGGAAAATATTTGGTCATTTTAATTCTATCTAGAATTTTACCTAGCATTTTTACCCTGCGATTCTAACTAATATTTCTATTCATCACTTTTACTCAGCAATTTTGCATTGCGTTTTTATCCCAGCAATTTACCTCGCATTTATACTCAGCATTTTTACTCTGCGTTTTCTATTTAGCATTTCTACTCAGCATGACTACTCAGCATTTCTACTCAGCATTTCTACTCAGCTTTCTCTTCAGCATTTCTACTCAGCATGTCTACTCAGCATTTCTATTTAGCATTTCTAGTCAGCATTTCTACTCAACATTTATATTCAGCATGTCTACTCAGCATTTCTATTTAGCATTTCTATTTAGCATTTCTATTTAGCATTTCTATTTAGCATTTCTATTTAGCATTTCTATTTAGCATTTCTATTTAGCATTTCTATTTAGCATTTATATTTAGCATTTCTATTTAGCATTTCTATTTAGCATTCCTACTCAGCATTTCTACTCAGCAATTACAGTCAGCATTTCTACCTAGCATTTCTACCCATGTAATTCTACCCACAATATGACATTGCCGCTTTCAACTTTGTGACATGTTATTTTATTTTCAACTGTTATTGTTGCGTTAGCTGTTGTCTTATTACGTCAATTTTTTAATTTTAATAACGTCTGTTCACTGAAGTAACTTATGGTGTGCTTTTCATCGCAAGAAACTTATATCTTTATTATTTAAGAACCATTTACCGTATATTAGTTCTCTGATATTCAAGTTTAGTGATTTCAATAGAATAATTATAATAAAATTACTCTATTAAGAATTATGAAACTACAAGATTATACGGGCATTAATGCAGAATTTTTTGGGGCAGAAGATTCAACTAATGAACTAGTTTTCTTTGAGAGAAAACTCTGTTCCCTACAATCGCTGCATATACTCATGATTTTCTTATAGGTTATTATAATTATAGCTGTATCGGTTGTTATTGTGTAGGCTGCTGCAGCTTAAATTGACTTGTCTAAATCTTTTTTGAACATACATTAGAATCGTATTGTATAGAATTCGTAATTTTGCAATCGCATTCTTTTATTTCTCTTTCTTTTTTAATCACTTTTGTCTGTATTTTCTGAAGTCTAGAGGCTCTAGATCCTATATAGAACCTAGAGTCTAGAATATGAATCTTGATTTCACTGAGCCTATTACAGCCTATCAATTGTACGGGAGTTGGAGGCTAAATCGTACATGCATGGAATTCTATTTATACCCAACATCCCAACCTGTACCCCGTTTCCCACATGTCCCTGCACTTCCCCGCCTTTCACCCCTCTTCCCCATCAGTCCCCTTATTCCCCACCTCCCTCATTCCCCACCAGTCCCCTCATTCCCCATCAGTCCCCTCATTCCCCACCAGTCCCCTCATTCCCCATCAGTCCCCCCATTCCCCACCAGTCCCCTCATTCCCCACTAGTCCCCTCATTCCCCACCTGTGTAGATGAGCTTCTCGATGTCCCGGGGAAGAGCCTCTACGTCGTCCTTGAAGCGACGTGCCGTCGCTGGGGAAGAGCATGGGGAGCAGCGTGGGGAGATCCTGGGGCTGCGGGCGGGGGCGGGGATGCTCATGGGGCTGCGACGGTCCATGCTGGGGAAGCGGTTGAGGTTGTTGGGGTCCAGCGTCCCGGGCCGCGAGGCTCGGTCCCCGATGTCCAAAAAGTTATCCGTGGTGGGGAGTGATGGGGAATATTTGAATCAAAAGTGATATTCGTTGAGGGGATGAGCAGAATTTTTGATTACAAATTTATTTTTGTAGTGGGGAAAACACGATTTTTTTATACCAAAACGACTTCCGTTGTGAGAGTAGCAAGAAAATTTTTAGGTAACCCTGATTTCTGCAAAACGAGATGATTTATTACTATTTAATGGGAGTTTAATGAAACGATGATTAATTTTCTTAAGAAACACAATTTTTTGCTTCTAGAAACCTCGTTCTTAAGAAAATATATCAGGTTCTATAATTAGATTGTCTCAGGGCGCTGCTAAACAGGATATCCTGAGGCGGAATTTAATACTAAATAAAATTTTAAAAACCATTTTTAATATAAAAACCATATTTTTAATATATTCCGTGCTAATTGCGGCAGAAAATAAAACATGGCCGCCAAAACTCATGTCCAATGTTCTACACTCGGAGAAATAATTAAGCGAGACTGTGTCCGAATAACGTGGACTTTATCCCTTATGTGTGTCATCTTGACTTGGCAAAAGAGCGTGTCAGTGCTACGTCCGCTCGTGCTGTGCGCTCATAATTAAGTGTGTCACTATTTTAACAATATGATCCATTAATTTTTTAGTTAGACGCTAATTTGCTTACAACCATTACAATTAATATTTCATTTTGTATCATGTGAACAATGTATTAAATTTTATTCTCCTACTAGTGAATGCTATATTGAATTAAAATTTTATATAACGGGATGAATATATTAAATATAAGTTCTGAGTTAGAAGAATTTGATACGAAACATTTTTTGCCGTAACCCAACCGTCCGTAGTGCTCATTTGCAATTTTTTTACGTATAACTTTTACCGTGTAAATAAGTATCATTGATGAAAAAAGTAAGTCCTAGAGCCAAATTAACATTAAAGAACGTTTCAGTTTGTCCAATACGCTGCTTTTGCAGTTCAAATGGTAAAATTGTTATTTTTATTCGTATAAAAAATCAAATTTTTACAAAAAAGAAACAAGTAACATATTTTTACTCGTATTCTCGTCAGATAATGATATATAAAATTAATAGCGCTTAATTAAATGACATAATACTTCTAATCCAATTATATTTTATTACTTTATTCGATAGTAAATTAATTGATTAGCAGTCAGTCCTCTCAATAATATAATACTTTTAATTGATTTAATTGAAACAATAGTGAAACGTTATCAATCTAAAAGGACTCCGTGACATAAAATTGTCATTAAATTGATTATCAGCCAAACGTGATCAACCCAAATAAACTCGATCAATGCATGAAGTGTAATGAATATTATAAAACTAAGTTTATTCTACCGCCTGATGGTCAATGAAGGTTAATGAGTATTATTAGATTAAGGTAATTCTAGCGCCTGATTCCGCATTAAAACCTCAAAGGTTATTATTGAGGAACGCGATGTCAAATAGCTATAAGTGAAGGTAATGTCAGACGGTGATACTGAAACTTTTTATATATTGCAATAATAATAGTATTAATATATAATAATACTAATATAATAATAGTAATGCTAAAGCACTTTTAATACGACAATAGAAATGCTGATGAATTTTTGACAGAACAATAATAATGCTGAAAGAGCTCTTATTGTACAATAATAATTGTGATGGCTCCTTTTCATGCGCACGTAGCATAAATTCGCGAGTTTTCAAAGCCATGAGAATCGATATTTTAAAAGCCGAAGTTAATCAATAAAGTCTCGTCTATTTGTAAACGATATTTGGAATGCATTAATTTAGTGTTTGATTAATATTAACACTATGATGAATGCTTGATGCTGCGGCATAAAATACATAAGCAAACAAAACGTCGTTTTTGCTGTCTTATATATATAGGTAATTATGTTGTGCATTCAAGAATGTAGAAGATTGTCATTGTTGCAACGTTGAACATTGCAACATTGAACATTACAACGCTGAACATAACAACGTAGAACATTACAACCTTGAACATAACAACGTTGAACATAACAACGTAGAACATTACAACCTTGAACATAACAACGTAGAACATTAAAACGTTGAACATTACAACGTTGAACATTACAACGTTGAACATGTCAACGTTGAACATAACAACATTGAACATTACAACGTTGAACATTACAACGTTGAACATTACAACATTGAGCATTACAACTGTAGAGATTAGCGTTGCCATTAATGGTCAAATAAAGGAGTGTACGGATTAAAGTTGCCATTAATGGTCAAATAATGTAGCGTAGAGATTAGCGTTGCCATTAATGGTCAAATAAAGGAGTGAAGGGATTAAAGTTGAAATCAATGGTCAAATAATGTAGCGTAGAGATTAGCGCTGCCATTAATGGTCAAATAATGGACTTAACAGCATAACATTATCATTCATGTTCAAATACATATACCGCAGTGTACCGAGTTAGGTTGTCTTCAAAGGCCGAATAACTAATTGTGTTGATTAAGCTTGTCAAATAATGGATTATACGGAATTATATACCGCCAATAATGGTCAAATAATGGATTATACGGAATTATATACCGCCAATAATGGTCAAATAATGGATTATACGGAATTATATACCGCCAATAATGGTCAAATAATGGATTATACGGAATTATATAACGCCAATAATGGTCAAATAATGGATTATTCGGAATTATATAACACCAATAATGGTCAAATAATAGCTAATATACTGACAATAATATAAAAAATAATGGAATGTAGGGGAATAAAATTGGCCCTAATATCAACGCGGCTGCAACAATAACACATCAAGAACAATAATTTAGCCCCACATGCATTAACATAATCAGGGATGTTGGTATTGCATATAGAACATTCAATGGCGTACATAAAGTTCCTGGTTTTAGATTTAATAAGATGCATAATTTAGGTATACAAAGATTTTTGTTCATGATTTATATAGATGCAATGTTCGTTGCCGCGGCGCAATGAACAAATATCTTAAATCAGTACTCAGAAATCCTCATCATAAATAAATTAATGTATATTATCAACCTTTTACTCCAAGGAAAATATGACGAAATTCAAAAGCCGTTAGGTTCATCATTTTACGTGTTTAAATGCGCCTGGGATTAGAAAAGATCGCGTCTATCCCGAATAATTCATGAATAATTCACTTTAGAGCGCGTAAAATATTCATTCGGTCCAATAAGTCAAATTTTAGGTTGTTCATTAGAGCACTAAACACTTTTGTCATATTTCAGCCACGAATTCCCAAAATAATGTTTACATTTTTTGATAATTTTATGGAGTTTCACATGAAACAAAGAGGCTGGTGGGCGACGGCGCGACCGACATGCGTTCCACATGCCGACCTCCTCTCGACTGGCCGGGCAGAGCCGGTGAACCCCAGCTCTGGACGCACAAAAATTGTACCAGCCAATCAGAAGCCGAGTAAGGGGTCGTTGGCAACAGGAAGCCGGCAGGTCACGTGACCTCAGCCCGAGCGACCAATCACATCACCCGAGACGTATCCGTATCGACCAATGAGCAGCCCGGTGACGTATCCAGATCGACCGTCCAGCAGATCCGCGACGTATATCCGGATCGACCAATGAGAAGGCGTGAAGCAAAAGGTCACGTCTCCGTGCCGGCCAATTAGAAGCGCCGGTCTAATAATGCGTAGGCAGGGAAGAGGGGACCGAGGGCCCCTTTTAAAAGCAGGTCACGGGGGGTAGATGAGGGGGGTTGTCGCCCCTCACCGACACCCCTCGGCAGCCATGCCGCGCTCTTTAAGCTGAAATGTATAAGCCATTTACTAGTGCGCTGAAATAAATTCCATTTTACGCCTCTATATGACTAATAAAAATGCCCGCGTGTAGAACAAGGCGTAAAATTAATTGTCATAACGAATATAAAATTACTAATTCTACTCATAAGAGTGATTTCCATCCACAACATTTCTAAGATAAAAAAAATATATTTAAATATTTAAAATTCTTTTTGGACTCCACGTACCACAATCCTGCTTAACTAAAAACTTTTTTGCTAAGAGACGAAAATTTACTGAAATTTGATGGAAGATTACAAAAATTCTGATTTTTCTGATATATGAAGACAAAAATCTACTTGATGCTATCATCACACCACCAGCCTGCTGCTATCATCACACCACCAGCCTGCTGCTATCATCACATCACCAGCCTGCTGCTATCATCACATCACCAGCCTGCTGCTATCATCACATCACCAGCCTGCTGCNGCTGCTGACGTCATCGGGAGGAGCTGCTGACGTCATCGGGAGGAGCTGCTGACGTCATCGGGAGGAGCTGCTGACGTCATCGGGAGGAGCTGCTGACGTCATCGGGAGGAGCTGCTGACGTCATCGGGAGGAGCTGCTGACGTCATCGGGAGGAGCTGCTGACGTCATCGGGAGGAGCTGCTGACGTCATCGGGAGGAGCTGCTGACGTCATCGGGAGGAGCTGCTGACGTCATCGGGAGGAGCTGCTGACGTCATCGGGAGGAGCTGCTGACGTCATCGGGAGGAGCTGCTGACGTCATCGGGAGGAGCTGCTGACGTCATCGGGAGGAGCTGCTGACGTCATCGGGAGGAGCTGCTGACGTCATCGGGAGGAGCTGCTGACGTCATCGGGAGGAGCTGCTGACGTCATCGGGAGGAGCTGCTGACGTCATCGGGAGGAGCTGCTGACGTCATCGGGAGGAGCTGCTGATGTCATCAGGAGGAGCTGCTGACGTCATCAGGAGGAGCTGCTGACGTCATCGACCCCCCCAGCCCCCGCCGTGGGGTAAAGGTCCCCCGCGTCCTCGTGGGGCCTCTGCGTGG
The DNA here is from genome assembly GCF_000764305.2 of Hyalella azteca. Classification (NCBI taxonomy): domain Eukaryota; kingdom Metazoa; phylum Arthropoda; class Malacostraca; order Amphipoda; family Hyalellidae; genus Hyalella; species Hyalella azteca. The sequence goes on along the minus strand of NW_025946074.1, from coordinate 222,545 downwards.
GGCGATAAGGGCCCACCTCTTGACTCCCCGCCTCCCCAGGGGCCAGCGGCTTGAATCTTTTGAAGTATAACCGCAGTGGGTGGATTTCACCCGCCAACCGCCGGGTGAGTGTGGCCCGGGTGTGTTGATTTTTACCCGCACGTGTAATGTGGCGTACATAACGCTGTGTAATTAGCGTACATTGCTCACGTCCCGACGTGCCAAAGACGGCTCTGACAATGATTGCTCTTATGCGGCAGTGTGGCTCTCTGGCGGTCTGATGTGGCTCTCATATGTGGCGGTCTGATGTGGCTCTCATATGTGGCGGTCTGATGTGGCTCTCATATGTGGCGGTCTCATGTGGCTCTCATATGTGGCGGTCTCATGTGGCTCTCACATGTGGCGGTCTCATGTGGCTTTCATATGGCAAATGTGACTATATGTGGCGGAGGTGGCTCTACTGACTGTTACAGTGGTAGCCAAACTTTGGGTCATGACCCATAAGATGGCAATTATAATGACCCATTTTTCTGGGTCAGGAGTGTTCATTTGTGTACCACATTCTTCTTGCTGAATTTGTGTTAAACTTTTAATAAAGTCTCTGCAGCTCATAACTGGTCAGATGTCGAAGAAACGCACAAATAAAAACATTTTTTTTTCCTCCACTTTGGCGTCTCATGCAGCGGACGTGAACAATTGCATGAAGGTGCTGAAAAAGATACTTGATATCTTTAAAATAGACCTCATCGTGATATAGTACCTGTAAAATGATGGTTGATAGCAAGAAAATGATGCCCATCAAACTATAATCGAACACTTCAACAAGGTATATGCACAAGTGGTTAACAAGGACCTGTTTCATATTTCAAAATTATCTCAGGTAGGTTCAAACGGTAGATGTTGTACAAAAAATCGAAATTTTTCTTTAAAAAATTAACTTCCAGGCATCAGTCACGTTCATCGTAAAGTAGGTGAAACTCCACACATAAAAGGATGATGCTCCTGAACCCTTGTTTCATACAGGCTCTTTATCATGTCCGTGGTCAGAACAATTAATAAACAACAATCTTAATCAATGTTAAGACAAAACAATTGAGCCATGCATTTATTACTTGTCACAAGACTTCAAACATCAGATGGCGGACGTCAAACTCGAGACCACAGATTTCTTAAAGCTTTCTCAGCTTTTCGTTTATGCTTGTTTCATCTTCGGATGTCAGGTAACGGGAAATATGTAAAAGTTCCTTTTCAACAACTCACAGATAACAGCATAGGCTGGCGATATCATGCGCATAGAACTCAAATCACCTTCTGTAAGGAATAATTGCTCCTGTGAACCAAGTTAGTTCATGTGAACATGGATGCAGAGCCTCAACATGCTCGGCGCCAATTCCTGAGATTCAGGATTGGTCAAAATAAAGAATTTTGATCTCATTCCTACACGCTGTAACATCATGAGAATTTTGCCTCCAAAACACTACCTTCTGCTCTCCAAGTCGTATTTCAAATGATATTTGCCATAAAGAAATTTAGATTTTTTTTAGACTTCAAAATATGTCCCGCCCAGGACTCGGGGGAACTTGAATCAGCCGCTCATTGTCCGCTTCAGCTCGAGGTTTGAAGAGCAGCCGCTGGGCAGCTTGCATGCTCGGTATGATTCGGCTCGTCCACCTCTTCTCATACTTTCTGTTGACTATAAAATTGGAAAGGAGATTCTGACTAGAAGCTGATTTAGATCGGGTGGCTAAGCAGACCCAGAATAATGATTACTGTGAACCGAGTGTCGCGACTCTTGGACAAAAACCTAGGCGGTACCCTAATTCTGTTCGGGTTATACAGATCGGCAACCTTATCGATGGACGAGCGCTGAACGCAAGGCTATTTCGTAAGTAAGGACACAAATTATTGGACAATTCCAAACAAGGACACAAACTCTTTCCACCAAGATTTTCTCTCTCACACATCGGTATGAGAGCATATCACTTCTGGGTTTGTCAACGCGCAATAGTTTATATTGTATATTTGAATTCTTTTATGATTTACACATTTATATCCGCTCAGGAGAAGAAGGGGAAGTTGTCAAAAGAACTTTGAAATGTGATGAGATGTCTTATAGAGTTCTTTCGTACTTAGTAGACGTGTTTCATATTTTAATCTTGACACCGCCTCATGCAGTCAATTGAATCTGTGAAAGTGATTACTTAAACCATCGATTAGGTGATACAATCAAATAATCTAAACAGGTTATCTGCTAAAACGAACTGTTTCTACAGTCTTACGAGCTTTAATTTGCTTGTAGCAAAATACGTTTTCATTGACGTCAATGTATCATTATATCAATGATTATTAATATGTATAATAGCTGAGATAAAGATTTACAGACATTCGTAATTGTTTCATCTGCTGTGAATAAAGCCAATAATCCTAAGATAACCCTGATGGCTCTAATATGACTCTGATGGCTCTAATATTACCCTGATGGCTCTAATACTGTCTCTTATACACATCTAGATGTGTATAAGAGACAGCATATGTGGTGGTCTGATGTGGCTCTCATATGTGGCGGTCTGATGTGGCTCTCATATGTGGCGGTCTGATGTGGCTCTCATATGTATCTGTCTCTTATACACATCTAGATGTGTATAAGAGACAGACATTGATTCATCACTGGTAAACACCAGGTCTAGAATATTGGGAGTCTGTTTACTTCTATAATGGGTTGGTTTGGTAACGTGCTGGACTAGGAAGGAGTCTCTTACTGACTCCATGAATGCGATTGCGCTGAAGATTTTTTTTTTGTTAAATTAATCATGGATTATACTGCTGTCAATTAGTTAATTTATTGGTAAATCTAACGCATTTAGCCATCTTGCTGCTGCCGAGCACTGCCATTATAATGTCGCATACGTTAATTAACGAATATAATTTTCATTAATTTATTAATTTAACAGTTCCGAATAATAATGATGCTGATTTCATGCGCATTATTATATTATAGTTACATAAACTTAACAAGGGATCAAATAGCATACATTTTGATTGTTAATCATTCTAAGGCATGTGAATGGTAATTCTGAGGTCTACTTCTAATTATTCCGAGTTTATTATATTCAATAAATAAAGTTTTATACATTGATGTAAAATTTTTATGATAAATATCTTTTCAATCTTATCTTATACCGGTATTTAACATTTACTACACAAGCCCCTGGTTCTGAAGACAGAGACAATATGTACAACCTTGTCGGCTTTTACACTCAACTCAAAAAAATGAGGTGACTTTTGCACTTTTTTTGCACTTTCTTGCGATTGTGTGAGATACCCTGACCCACAGCAAAGGACCACACACAGCAGGACCACACACAGCAGGACCACACACAGCAGGACCACACACAGCAGGACCACACACAGCAGGACCACACACAGCAGGACCTGTCTCTTATACACATCTAGATGTGTATAAGAGACAGGCTCTGATGGTTATAATATGACCCTGATGGCTCTAATATGACCCTGACGGCTCTAATATGACCCTGATGACCCTGATGACTCTAACATGACCCTGATGGCTCTAATATGAC
>NW_025946074.1:128198-218786 GCF_000764305.2 Hyalella azteca | reverse complement strand
CAGCAAGACCACACACAGCAGGACCACATACAGCAGGACCACACACAGCAGGACCACACACAGCAGGACCACACACAGCAGGACCACACACAGCAGCATGTGGGGGAGGCATGTGGGGAGGCATGTGGGGAGGCATGTGGGGGAGGCATGTGGGGAGACATGTGGAGGAGGCATGTGGGAACAATTGTTCTCCATAATATTTTCTTCCGCATTCACCTCATTTTGCCTTTTCCATTTTATTTGTCCCTCATCGCTCCCCTCATCACTTCCCTCATCACTCCCCTCATCACTCCACCCGTTACTCCCCCCCATCTTTCCTCTAATCACTCCCTCATTACTCCCCGTATTACTCTCCCATAATTTCCCTCATCACTCCTCCCATCACTCCCTTCTTCACTACCTACTCTTATCACTCCATCATTATTCCCAAATCATTCCCCCATTCCCTCCTCCCTCACTCCCCTTCATTCCTCTACTCATTCCCCTCATCACTCCCCTCACGCCATATTGATCCCCTCTCTCACAGCCCTCATCTGACTCTCATCTCTCCCTCTTTTCCATGGCCATTCCTTGCTCTCTTTACCGCGCTCTCAACTCTATTGAGGCCGTGCGTTTTGATGATTTATAGCACGATTAATACCATATGATATTGTTCATACGTATCATAATTACTTATTGTATTCGAATCCTTTTTTTCTTCGCTTATTACACTTCTCGTAGCTCATCTTTAATTTCCTTAACTTGTTTGAAATTATTTGTTCCTAGTTAATAGACATATTTGTGAACTGAGCAAATGGTTCTGGCTAAAAATAAGTGTCGTTCGGTAAGTATTTTGGAGATACGAGCAGTATAGGTTTTGAGTTTACTGTCACGAATTACTTGCGTATTGTTTTATCCTCCAAAGACCGTGCACTACCAAGACTATACGATCACGCAAGGCTCTTATGAAGTGGGCGCCACGAATTAATCGCAGCAGCGTGTGCACCTAATGTCTTCCGTATTATGTGGGAGCTTATACATACTACATTCCTCCACCGCCGTCCCGCCGCATTCCCCACCGCCGTTCCCCGCCACATTCCATCCATCAGCGCAGGATCAATTGCGGGTAGCTGCTCCTGACACCGCCACAAAAGCGGCGGCTCTGGCGCCCACCGCAGCGCCCACCGCACTCAGCGTCCTGTGGCTTCCGGTGTGCCACTGCAGTGGCGGCGCCCACCGCAGCGCCCACCGCGGCGCCCACTAAACGCGATGAAAAATTCAATGTTAAAAATGGAAATAATTTAAAAGAACATTATGATCGTGAAGAAACAACTGCAAAATAAGACACTTGTTCAAAGAATAGATATAAAAGAGAGATATTGTTCAGAATAAGTCAAGGTAACGTATCTCTATACGTTCATAAGTGCCTGAGCTGCAGGAGTTGAAGCCAAATTCTACGTCTCGTGTCAATAACATAACATATTACATCATAGTGATGTTGGCGCTCAAGAGTATAGGCCTGATGTGGCCTGTTGCCGATTCTTGTACTTTTCGTGCCTTGTTCGCAGAAGATCTGAAATCGTGTCATTTGACCGTATCTTTTCACGACTGACGATAGTTGAAATAGCTACTAGACTTACACCGGCTCGATATAGAGCTATGCTTTTAAAGCATGAACATATATTCCTCCATACCTTTATCTAGTCAACGATGTAATCGGGGAGGCTGTTCCACATGGCGGTGCATGATTCGAAGCGAGAAGAAATGTTGGCGCGTGGATAAGTTGCACCGCAGTTTTTAGCGCATTTTCTCATTTATGGAAAAAATGCACTATTGTGTGTGAATAACGGCCAGTGAAGCTGTAACGTGTGATGAATAACGACCAGTGAAGCTGTAACGTGTGATGAATAACGGCCAGTGAAGCTGTAACGTGTAATGAATAACGACCAGTGAAGCTGTAACGTGTGGTGAATAACGACCAGTGAAGCTGTAACGTGTGGTGAATAACGACCAGTGAAGCTGTAACGTTTGATGAATAACGGCCAGTGAAGCTGTAACGTGTGATGAATAACGGCCAGTGAAGCTGTAACGTGTGATGAAACATGTCCCCATGTTTGGTTCATTTCCTGAGGCCGGAGGTCAGGCCAGATATCATGTAAAATATGGCGCTACAGAAACTCTGAAGCGCCAGCCTAGAAAATCTGTATTCATGGTAGCGGTAATTGAGGTGCTTTCGGTAGGTAATTGAAACTAATGGGGAATTATTAATTAAAATAAATATATAAATAATTACTTATTATAGTTAATAGAATATGCGTTGAACTATAATATCCATAAATTTTTAACAAAACAATGATCAAAAGATTTCGCATCAAACGAATTTGGCTTTAAATGGCTTTAAATTAAATTAATTCGTTAGATTCGTTATGAAATAGTAATTATGTCGTATTAATATATGCTAATGTATGTTAATTTTATTAATTATCATTAATATATGTCAATAGTAATAAAATCGTGACCAAATGATTAAAAAAACATTGATTTCCTTTCGAAAATCAGTATAAACGTACTCAAAATATACAGATGATATTGTAAATATATTCAATACAGACAACTGGGAATTTCTTCTAATGTGGACATTGATTAATCCATCTAGAACTGCTATGCTAGATTTACTTCTACTTGGTCCGATTATACCGTTGTTAAATTGCAAAATAAGTCTGACACGGGTGAATCCAGTCCTCCGGTCACGGAGGACTGGATAAACCATAAATGGGTGAATAACGAATTAATCCTCATTAATCCTTATCAATCATCAATATTAAAGAATTTTCAAGTATGACGGTAAAGATTATCCAATATTAGTGCTTCCTGCTAAGGGAAAAGAGCGCGGAAGTTCCCTCTGGACGCGTGCGCGACGCTGAGGTCAAACAAGCGTGATGCTCAGATGAGGGCCGCTGAGGGCCGCTGAGGGCCGCTGATGCAGCGCCTCAAAGAGAGGGCTTAGCGCCTGTCAAACCCAGCTCAGCTGAACGAAAAAAAGTGTTCAGCAGAACTGCTTGGATAAAGGAAAAGTGTGCAGTGAAGGCAGGAGTGTGCAGCGCAAGCAAAAGTATATATCTTAGCATACGCAGAAGCAGCAAACGTTTGCTGTAGCAGCAAACGTTTGCAGTAGCAACAAACGCCGTTTGTAGCAGCAGCAAACGTTTGCAGTAGCAGCAAACGTTTGTAGTAGCAGCAAACGTTTGCAGTCGCAGCAAATGTTGCAGTTGCAGCAAACATTTGCAGTAGCAGCAAACGTTTGCAGTAGCAGCAAACGTTTGTAGTAGCAGCAAACATTTGCAGTAGCAGCAAACGTTTGCGGTAGCAACAGACGTTTGTAGTGGCAGCAAATGTCGTTTGTAGCAGCAGTAAACTTTTGCAGTAGCAGCAAACGGTTGCATGCAGTAGCAGCAAACATTTGAAGTAGAAGCAAACGTTTGCTGTAGCAGCAAACGTACGTTAATAGTAAATTAATATGTATTAATTTTAAGCAAACGTTTTCTGTGGCAGCAAACGTACGTTAATTAGTAGTATTAATTCCCAACTTTAACTTAGGTGCGCTAATTTAATTATGTCAAATTCTTTTCATTTTGCCGCTAAAACTACAGTACCAATTGTAAAAGTTTGCCCTGCGTTCAAGATAACTCTTCTCTTTGTTTGGTCGAGATAGGTTATCTTCAGTGTTCCTTTTAGTGCATCCAGGCAGTCACGAAGGCGGTGCATCAGCATGACCATGGACAAGGACATCATAGACTTGATATAAAAAGTCACATTAAGATAAAATCCTGTCCCGCTCGGGCTGTGGGTTAGAAATTAAAATTCTACTTTTATTGCAATGACATGGAATTTCTCATGTAATTGCATGATTATTTGAAGATTTTCGAACAAATTGCTGAACAGCAAAATTGGTTAGTCGTGTCGTTGACAAATCTGCCGTCATGCACATTCGAATAATATTGTCGTGGGTTACATTCTTGCATCATCCGTATACTTAATTATCATTATACCCAGCATTGCTGTCATGCTTAGAGAACACTTTAATAAAATAATTTTATAATACTAAATAAATTATCTCTTCAGATAAAAGCACGGCTTACAATATCCGAATATCAATGCACGTATTCATACATCTACAACAATAAATAGGCAATATTAGCGCAGGTATTGACAACTAATCAGTTTACCTCGTTACATATCAGTTACCACCGTCACTCTGCACCACTCTGACTCCTGCACACCAAAATCCTCGCAAATCAAAAGGCCATCAAATAATCAATGGCATGCGAGCGGCCGCTCTGTGTCTGTTTTGAAGTGCTCCTGCAGGCAACACTCAGAAAACCAATGGTTCAATGTCCAAATAGTGACACACTTTCTTACCTATTACACGAGGACGTCCGCCCCAGGGTCTGTTTGAAGTGCTCCTGCAGGCTACTTCATTAATCAATGGGTCAGTGTCCAATTAGTGACACACTTCCTTACCCATCGCCCGATATGGCGTCCGCTCGAGTGTTTTGAAATATTCGTGTTAGAGTCGGAAAAATGATGGGTCAATGTCGAAATAGTGACACACTTTCTTATCCATAGCAAGCGCTGCATGAGGTAGCAGTGATACGTGCTGTTGTCAAGCCAAACTGGGTTAGGATGAGGTACAGAAGGGCAAAAAGTGCGTCGATATTCAAACAAAGCCGCACTGTTGCCTATGAGTGTACGACGGTCGCGCTTTTGCTCCAGTAATTAAATAGCCAAAAAGTTTAGAGTCACGGTTCTTTACTTTTTATAATATATCGTTTTTGGTGGTGTTATGCTAAAATTCATAATCTAGCAGTCTCGTTTTCGTCTAAGAATTAACTCTATCTTACCCACTTTAGCTTAAAAATACCTGCATACTTCACGCGTTAGTTTAAACTTACTTCTACCATTTAAATATGAACACGTTTGAAATGTTGACCGATTTCTTCTCATCTATGTAGGTTTTATCTGTGTACATTTCGATGCTAAGACTACCTTTTTTTGAGTACCTATATTATTAGCAATCAGTCTTGAATCGTGTTGTCGCGCTCAAGTTCAACAAGAATTTGAAAGCAAAGAAAACGCCTATGGTTAATATCTACACTATATATTTCTTAATGATCACAAACTATTTAATAATAAAAGAACATTACCTTATGTTTAAAATGTTGCGCGTTCAAGAAGATGCAAGTGCGTATCGATTAGCGCGTGCGTTTCACATGCGTAATCATTTAATGAAATCTGCGCTGTCGCGTCGTCACGTCTGCGCCGCGCGGCCGCCGCTCCTGCGCCACGTGACGCGGGCGACGTCTGCTCTGGGGTGGCCTTCCTAACTGCAATATTTCTTGCCAACATCAAAAAATTAGCGAGAATTTTAAAACCTTGAAAACGACAAGTAAATTCACCATATCTTCAATGAAAACGTTGAAGTATAAGAGTTCATTTCTAGTACGTTTTCGTTGACGGTATAGAACCAGATGCAAAAATATATCCCAACTAAGTATTATGCATATAGAACTTGATGGTGTACTTATTCTAATATTTCTAATATAAAATGAGTCGTATGGCACATATATTGAACCATGGATGGTATAGGGACATCAAATTCGCGGAAACTACATATATCGTCCGCATTTATGTCGTTTTTCAAACTATAGATGATTTAGGTAATATATGTTTCTCGTACATCAAGTACTTAGCACTTAAATTCTCGTACATAAAGTACTTAGTACTTACTTACTCTTACATGAAATACATTTCGCAGAACTTCGCGTCAAGCAGCGCAAAATAGCGTTATTTACGTAACGCCGTGGTCTCGGCGTAACATTTTTCTTCAAATTCGTTACTGATGAAACAAATATCACTACTAGAATTAACAATAGCAGCATCTGCATCAATAAGAGCGTTAACACCAAACAAATTAGGCATCAAATAAATCCAATGCATCAAACCGGCATTAATTTCAATAACCAGCATGAGCGTCTATAAAAGCATCAGCTTTAATAAAAGCCTTGGCATCAATTGCAGCATCAGCATCTCTAGCAGCTCACGCATCAATAACAACAAGAGAATCAATAAGAGCCTCTGCTTCAATAACGTCAGCAACAACTGCAGCCGCGGCCTGGTAACGGCTGGCGCTGACGATCGCTGACATATCGCGCGCGTTATTGAAGAGGGTTAATGCCAGACCACCAAGGTAGACAGACCGTCAAGTCCTCAAGCCAGACCATCAAGCCAGATCATCAAGCCCTAATGCCAGACCACCAAGGTAGACAGACCGTCAAGTCCTCAAGCCAGACCATGTGCACCAGACTTACCAGCGCCGACGTGACAGGCGTGAACGTAAAGCTGGCCGCAAATAATGTTCAAAATAATTATTTTACGTTGGACGGTGAGAATTCTTGAAATGTTGAAGATTTCGGGCAAACTATGCTTGAAATGATGTTTATTTTGGCAAAAACAATGTTCGAAATAATTATATTTGGATGCAGAGCAATGTTTTCTATGATGGTAATTCAACGGCAGAAATGTTCGAGGTAATATAACATCGAGATGATTACCGCATTATAATGTACAGTATTTAAGGCAGAAACGGTAATGTTGCTGAATGTAATTATTATTTGAACAGAAATAATGTTGAAAATACTGAACATTTTGCGCAGCAATTATGTATGAAATAATGGCAGCAAAAATACTCCAGTCAATTGACATCATTTGTGGCAAAAGTAATGTTTCGAATCAGGTTGACAATTGAAGAACCTTGTCCAGAAATTGTTAGCTCTTTATTCAATAGTAAATTTATCATCATATTATATTCTATATTGTCTGTCTATTATATTAATCTCTTATATTAGTAAATAATATTATCAGAAAATTGTTTATCACGCAGATAACGCTGGGTTTGAAGAGCGGTAAATTCAAGACGAATTAATCAATCGTAGACTCATAGGCTATTAAGGACTTATAATTGTTATCTGCTTATTTTGTTCCTATTAGTTTTTTTTGTAACTAATTAGTATTAAGTAACACTTATGGATCTTAATTATAAAAATTTTATTTAATTCTTTTAATTTTACATCCTGGCCGCTTTGGAAAATACTGGCTTCCCTTTAATTGTAAATATGGTTGTTGAGGGGAAGTGAGGGACGTGGGGGAAGTGAGGGACTTAAACTGAAGTGCGCGTTATTGAAGAGGGAACTGAAGCGCGTCGCTTGGCTGTCTCCCTTCGAGTTCATTTTACACTCACAAAATAGGTGAGATTTTGTCAGAATAGCGACTCACATGTACGTTCATCCTGATCAAATTTGACGCGGCATTGGCGCGTATGTCCGGTGTCAATCTGGCGTCTCATTATAATCATTATAATCATTATATGTATATATTGTATGTAATTGAGACGTAATATTCACTTGACCTGATAGACTCTGTATAACCACCCCGTATACAAGATACGTTATCTGGACAGATGTGTCTTACTTATCCCTCACTACCTTAGTCAACGAACCCGATCCTAAGGTAATTAATATATGAGCTCCAGTCATGAGCGCGTCCTTTGACACGTATCAGTGCTACGAACGAACAGTGTATCACTATATGAATAATATGACCCATTCATTGTTCTGAGTGTACATCTGTTGCTGTCCTAATGCCAGACCACCAGACTTACCAACGTCAAGTTCTCAAGCCAGACCATCAAGCCCTTATAATGCCAGACCACCAAGGTAGACAGACCGTCAAGTCCTCAAGCCAGACCATCAAGCCAGATCATCAAGCCCTAATGCCAGACCACCAAGGTAGACAGACCGTCAAGTCCTCAAGCCAGACCATGTGCACCAGACTTACCAGCGCCGACGTGACAGGCGTGAACGTAAAGCTGGCCGCAAATAATGTTCAAAATAATTATTTTACGTTGGACGGTGAGAATTCTTGAAATGTTGAAGATTTCGGGCAAACTATGCTTGAAATGATGTTTATTTTGGCAAAAACAATGTTCGAAATAATTATATTTGGATGCAGAGCAATGTTTTCTATGATGGTAATTCAAAGGCAGAAATGTTCGAGGTAATATAACATCGAGATGATTACCGCATTATAATGTACAGTATTTAAGGCAGAAACGGTAATGTTGCTGAATGTAATTATTATTTGAACAGAAATAATGTTGAAAATACTGAACATTTTGCGCAGCAATTATGTATGAAATAATGGCAGCAAAAATACTCCAGTCAATTGACATCATTTGTGGCAAAAGTAATGTTTCGAATCAGGTTGACAATTGAAGAACCTTGTCCAGAAATTGTTAGCTCTTTATTCAATAGTAAATTTATCATCATATTATATTCTATATTGTCTGTCTATTATATTAATCTCTTATATTAGTAAATAATATTATCAGAAAATTGTTTATCACGCAGATAACGCTGGGTTTGAAGAGCGGTAAATTCAAGACGAATTAATCAATCGTAGACTCATAGGCTATTAAGGACTTATAATTGTTATCTGCTTATTTTGTTCCTATTAGTTTTTTTTGTAACTAATTAGTATTAAGTAACACTTATGGATCTTAATTATAAAAATTTTATTTAATTCTTTTAATTTTACATCCTGGCCGCTTTGGAAAATACTGGCTTCCCTTTAATTGTAAATATGGTTGTTGGGGGGAAGTGAGGGACGTGGGGGAAGTGAGGGACGTGGGGGAAGTGAGGGACGTGGGGGAAGTGAGGGACGTGGGGGAAGTGAGGGAAGAGTTCCCTCTAATATCGCAGAGGGCGTGTCGAGTCCGTATCATTGGGCGGAGCGTATAACAGAAAACGGAATTTCCCCTCAAATATCGAGCCAATGGAAACTGTTAAGACAACGAGACGAATTATGTATTAGAAAATAACAGCCATCCAAATATTGCTGGTATCCCAATTCCGAAATGTATTTACCTTCATTTTTTCATACTCATTATCAAAAATTTTCCAATAAAAATCTACTAATTATTAAATCTGCTTTTAATAAATAAACGTGAAATCCGATTCTAGTCAAGATTTCCCTAGATTTATACCCCAAATTAATTTCCGATATTTCTGAAAGTTTATCCATTGAAGCTAAATAACTTTAATTTACTTATAAACTCTACTGTAAAACAAAAATTGGTAAAAAAATACACCTTTGAATATTATTTACTAAAATGAAATAATTCACCGCGATTAAGGTTAAAAAAAAGATTAACGTGGCCATATTTACTGGAAAAAATAGAAGAGTTGTCTAGATCAGGATCATCTTGTTCAGGATCATCTAGATCAGGATCATCTAGATCAGGATCATCTAGATCAGGATCATCTAGATCAGGATCATCTATATCAGGATCATCTAGATCTAGATCCTTCCCGCTTCTCTGTGCAGTATGGAGTTATAATAAGATTCAAAAGCAAAGAGTATATTTTGATAATAAAAAATTAATTAACTCATTTACTTAAGGAAAACAAGGCATGTTAATATATTTGTATATGTTGGTGAGATTCGTTATATTTTAAACGTTATATACTTGCGTGCTACTTGTATTTTATGTGATAGTTAATATCTACGTAGACATACAAACAACTAGAATAAAACAAGGGTAAATAGAGTTGAAATATGAATTTCTTCGTTAACAATAAGAATAATTATGACATATGGCTAATGCCTCGATGGTATATAGATCATTATCCCGTTAATAAGATACAATGCTTAGTTCTAACATAGATCTTTATTCGAGTTTTGACCTTATAGAGCTTTGTTCTTGTTCTAACCTTGAACTTTGGACAAGCTGAACGTAAGTGCACTTGCGTGAAGTCGTAATGAGGGATCATTGCCTGAAGTAATTTTTCCCTATAACTGTCCGATATTATTATACCCATGGTTCTGTAAAAGTAATTTTTTCAGTGATGCGTGTTGTACGTTCAGTATTATAGGGGTAAACTACTCAGTTCTGACCATCCGACCAACCTACTCAGTTCTGACCATCCGACCAGCCTACTCAGTTCTGACCACCCGACTAACCTACTCAGTTCTGACCATCCGACCAGCCTACTCAGTTCTGACCACCCGACCAACCTACTCAGTTCTGACCACCCGACCAGCCTACTCAGTTCTGACCACCCAACCAGCCTACTCAGTTCTGACCACCCGACCAACCTACTCAGTTCTGACCACCCGACCAGCCTACTCAGTTCTGGCCACCCAACCAGCCTACTCAGTTCTGACCACCCGACCAGCCTACTCAGTTCTGACCAAACGACCAACCTATCTCAGTTCTTACCACCCGACCAACCTACTCAGTTCTGACCACCCGATATATTTCGTCCTCCGATGGCGTGATAGAACTGTTAGCAACAGAGTAGAAGTTCTCCTCGAGATTGTCTTCAGTAAGAACGCTGTTCACATCTTCATCCGGAACAGTGCTACCAGTTCTGATGTTCACATCAACACTCTTCGTGGTTGCAGGGCTCGTGGTGGTGGTTGAGCTACCACCGAAACCAGTACTAGGGGTATTAGTGACGGTATTTCCGAATGTGCTGGTGGTAATGCCGGGGAAATTGTTGAAGGTGTTTTGTGTGACATTCGAGACCGTTGTTGCTATACCACGGATGCCGTTGATGAACTGAAATCACAATCGTTTTATTAGTATAAAGGCGGTATTTGTATGTAACAACGCTTCATCTTTTTATAATAGAAGGAAATTCGTAAGGAGGAATGAAATGATGATGAAATCGTTGTAAATTGCTGTTTACAACGATTTCATCTACAGCTGCAGCGTTGCATGTATGAGTACATCGAGACGTAATTCAGGACTTTCAATGTAATATATTATATTATAATGTAATATGATATAATATAATATAATATAATATAATATGGTATAATATAATATAATATATTACAATACAATACAGTACAATACAATATAATATAATGTATTGGTGTCCGTTTTTTACTACCCACGTTGGTGTATTACTGATTCTAACCACGCGATCAGCTTGCCGATTTTGACAAGAATTTTCACAACCAGTTGCGAGTTTCGAACCCGCAAAATAGTTACAAAAATCTTGGTGATTTCAACTACTCGGCCACCTCAAGCTCAATATAAATTAATATGACATTAATGGATAAAATGTGCTTCCAATCAACAATCCTAAAGTAAGGAAATCGTAAAAGCTGAAGGCAATGAATAAATGAATAAATAAATCTAAGAACTACACTCAGAATAATGAATGGGTTACGTTGTCCAAATAATGTACTGTACGTAACAAAAATGTACGTAATAATTCATTACGTAGCACTGATATACCAGGCAACATGTACATCACTATTAGGAACAAAGTCTCGCTCATTTCTCTTAGTGTCATATTAATGAATGGGTTACGTTGTCTAAAAAAGACACACTTTCAGTGACTAGTGTCGAGTGTCAGTCACTAGTGTCAGTCACTAGTGTCAGTCACTAGTGTCAGTCACTAGTGTCAGTCACTAATGTCAGTCACTAGTGTCAGGAACTGACAGTGTTAGCAGCGTCCTCGATGCCGTCCCTGGCTCCTGACATGACGTTAGTCAGCGTGTCGCCGTCGACGTGCAGGTTGACGTCAGCGTCAGCCTTGCTGCGGCAGCCCTCGTGCGAGATGCGGTCCAGGTGACGCAAGTCGATGCCGAATGACGTCAGCCGACGCTTTACCTGACGATGAAACAACGTTAAAAACGTTCACAATAGAATTGGAACAGAGATACAATACTATAGTTCGACGTTACCCGACGTTTTACCTGACAATAAAAAAACGTCAAAAAACGTTCCAATAGATTTGGAACAGAGATTTGGTACTAATGTTTGACGTAAGTCGACGTTTTACCTGACAATGTAACAACGTTAATTTATAAATGGTTAATAAACTGATACAAGACCGATGGTTCTGATGGTTCATATGGCTCTACAAGAACCCCGAACTATCCCGTGATTCATGGATGGTTGGATCCCGTAACTATATTCTAAACCCAACCTACTAAACACATAATATGATGCTATTAATACTATACAATAATATTATTAATATATACTATACATTATTATTAATATTGATATAAAGGTAGCATTGATAATAAAGGTTCACCCTGTCGACGTAGTCAGGAGACAAGGTAGGCTCCCTGGAGAGGATGGAGGCGCTCTTCCTGTGCATGAGTGACGTCACCGCCTGACACTCGTAGATGCCGGCGTAGTGCGTGTAGTCCGTGTCGAACACGATGTAATCGCCCTTCCCTGCCAGGTCTGGTACGAATAACATTGTCAGTATTGGTCTTTTTAGGGGAGATTACATTAATGATTCGTTAAAAGAATAATTTAGCCCTTTCCCGTCAGGTCTGGTACGAATAACGTTGTCAGTATTGGTCTTTTTAGCGGAGATTACATTGATGATTCATTGAAAGAATAATTTAGCCCTTTTCCGCCAGGTCTGGTAGGAATAATATTGTTAGTATTGATATTTTCAGCGGAGATTACATGGTTAATTCATCAAAAGAATAATTCAGCCCCTGCTCGTATATGGGCTGGTACGAATAACATTGTGGAGCATTGGTCTCTCTAGCTGCGATCACATGTTTTTTTACAACATTTCAACCTTGTTATGCTTATGTCTCAACCGCTTGCATTCATAACAGGGCTAAGTTATATATACGATTATATATATAAGCCCACCAGACATTAGACGTTGAATATATTGTAGCCGCAGCTTTTACGCATAGCGCGTAGCTTTTGTTTGTAGTTGATAAGTTCATTATTGCGACACCTGAAAGTCTAATTCTTAGTCTTGACGCCGGCTGTTGTGGTGTGGCGTAAAACGCATGACTTTATAGGCAAGTTCTTTGAAGTAGTCATACTGTCAAATTTCATTTAATAATGTTCCGTTTATTTTCAGCCTATGCAAAATAATTTCATCCACTGTGATCAGACACCGTATATAGTTTAGCATCCGATATCATGTTTATTGTGTTTTTTATGATATTAAAATTTGCGCTACCTACAAAGTTTGATTACTTTTTGTTAATTAGATTCCTCGTCAGTTTAACCTTGATGACCATTGCTAGAATGGTACGTAACCACCCTAGGCTGCAAATCAGCGGTTAGATAAATATAGTTTAACCCAAATCAACTGTTAATTAATGTTATTTCAGCGTTATTTGCGCGTAAGAAATGTGCTATTACTGTCTATGGTCTACTAACACTCACCGTGACTAGTAAGCTATTTGAGCTACATACATCAAATTACATCATAATATTGATTGAATTAGCAGGGCGAGTTGAAGCTCATCTTTTGTAGATCCCTGGTATTTATATCTTTGTTTTCACTCTTTGCTTTAAGTCACTTTACTAATACTGAAAGCTGATAATGAACGTTTGGTAAAAACACAGAGTATCATTTATATTTCATAAGAACGATGTTTTAAATTGCTAAAGAACTCAACGATCTCGGGTACTCGCGCCTGAGTATACTCAATGAGAGGCCCCCTAACCCTTACTCACTGAGAGGCAACCCGATTATTCTTCACTGAGTGGTCATCTGACCATGACTCACTGACTAAGAGGGCACCCAACCCTCACTCACTGAGAGGCCACCTGACCCTTATATATTGACTGAGAGGCCACCTAACCATAGTCAGGCACAGAGATGACGTGTCGAACTGCTCGATGACGTACCACAGACCCAGGAACTGCAATAGCAAGGGACGTGTTAGAGTTGAAGTTCTCAAAAGTTGTCATTTAGGTGAAGAAGGTAAATGTAAATGCATCAACGACGAATATGATGTCGTCAGAAGTTAGTATTTTGGTGAAGGAAGTCGAATATGTTGCACCAGCAACGAACGCATTAGCGATGAACCCTATAAAAATAGCATTAAAGTGAATAAAATTATGCAGAAAAGCAAGAAAATAACATAAAAACAGCACGATTTTGCACGTTGATGAAGAATTTTTTTAATAAATTAAGTCTTCAAAGTATATAATTTATTTCTGGAACGTATTTTCTGAGAAAGCGCGCAATAATTAAATTTTTATGTACATTGTTCCAATTCGTCGTTGTTGAGATAAATCGTATGATATTCTTTACCTTGTCGACGGCGAGGTTATCAACGGGCTTGACAGATGGGCAGGCACCCAACGCCCAGTCATGTCCCGCCACACGCGTTATCCCCAGCAGCGACACCAGCAGCAGAGAGTAGCCGAGCATCGTGGAACTGTGGTGACCTGGACCAATGAAGATAATTTAAGGAGTTAACGAGATGCACATGCCCAACTTCACACTTAGTTCATATTCATTTCTGTGTGTATCACGCTGGAGAGCATAGCAGCCTTTGATGTCAAGTGCTTGGAGCCATAGCGCCATATGCCCACAGCCACCCTTAAGCCTGATAAGTGAAGCATGGTCGTACTCAGTGGTGGGCACAGTCCGAAAATCCGCTAACCGCTAATTAACGAAGCTAACTTTGTCCTTAGCTGGTGTGTCACACTGATGGCTGACTACGTCAACATACGTACGTCAACCAATCACGTCTTGTGGAACCAACCTATCACGTCTTTTGCTACACAAGACATGATTGGTGACGTACATATGTTGACGTAGTCAGTCATCAGTGTGGCACACTGTCTAAGGATAACGTCATCTTCGCTAATTAGCGGTTAACGGATTAGCGGACTGTGCCTACCACTGGTCGTGCTGAATGTAGCCACACACGTCGCAATATTTTTCAATCTAAAATAAACATGAGCAGACCTAAGCTAACCTCATCGGTTGCAGGAAGTTAAAGAGAAGCGGTGCAAGTGAATAGGTTAGGTCAGTCATTGGCTACGAGAAAGTTGTGAGTCGGGCGGGGTAGCGTGTATAGGTTAGGCCGGAAGAGGCTAGGCCAGAGTATGTGGGGCCGGATGCAGAACTGCCTGGGCCCATACTTTCAAAAAAAGTTAAGAGATCGTAAGTTTATCAGCCAATCATTGACGGCCTTTTAAGCAAAAGCCACCAATCATAGACAAGAAAATAGAGCGTAAATACCTACGTTCACTTAGCGAGTTTTGACTGGAATATTGGCTGAAGACCCACGGCGCTATTATCTTTAACCAGTGTTACATTGTTCTAGATATTAGTGTTCGACCGTAGCCTGCGGCGCCCTATTTCTGAGGCTGAGTGTAGTTAATTAGTATGCTGAGGTTGGATAATGGCTACCGTACAAAGCTTATTTGAGAAATAAATTTGTGGCCCACGGCTGCGCCCCCTGATAAATATTGCGCAAGACATACAATTGTCTAAAAATTCCAGCTATATTTAATGGGAAACTATACCATTAACGAAACTTACACCACAACGAAACTTATACATACATTGAACATCACTTGTACTAATTAAAATATACCTAAAGCTCATGAAACTATGCCTATAGCACTAGCTATCGAGTACAGTACCAGTCTATCACTAGTACAGGACCAGCACTACCACTAGCTATCATTAGTACAGCACCAGTACAGCAGTAATTAATTAAGCAGTTCTCAACATCTCACAGAATGGTGAGCTCAGTTCACTTTCACGGCTCTGCTGACTCAGCCCAATGCTGAGCAATGCGTGGTGACTGAGTAATAACAACAGCCCTGGACTGAGTAACGAGTTCGGAGTTCTGAGTAACAGGACATGTAGCAAGAGAAATTCCCGGTATATACGAGTGAAAGTCGCCGGTTACAGGAGTGCTGTGCGTGTTGGTTCACATAGGAAATGTTCTATGCAAGTGAACAATAAATTGACCCTTTTGCTTGTGATGAGTGGAAACTCGTGGACTGAATGATACAATATTATAAATATATAACAAAAATTCTTGCTTCGAAAATGACTGTTTGTCCAGGGTGTTTAGCATTTTATATGAAATTCCACAAATTCAATTCTACACATAAAATAAACGGCTCCAATGGAACGAATATTAACATCACATTTAATACTAAAGTTTGTTAAATTCCGAATAGATCAAAAGAAATGGAACTTAAAAATTTATAAGGGACCCTACGCTAAAGGTTGATCATTCCGTACAAAAATTACCATTGCATCATAACAAATTTTCGAGTCTTAATGAATATTTTAAAATTTGACGCCCTAAAAAACAAATACAGCGGCCGCTTTCACGTTTACTAATCTCTGTCAAATTAATTCAAAATTTTTATGGTAATATGAGAATACATTAGCAAATACTCATGTGGTCCCTATACAGATAAGTCGGAGTTTGGTAATACAATTACAACGTTATTATGATAAAATTTCATGTCTGCGTGCATTATCAACTTGACGCAGATTCATCGTGCATGTAGCGCGCTCTATTCAGCATATAAATTACTTAGCCTCAGGGCCGTCATACGGCGTACTATAGCGTGGCCTGGGACTGCAACGTCCAGAACTACACAAAAGAACAAAGCAATGCATAGCTGGTCTCATGTCTTAAAGAATTGAATGAGACAGCGAATGACCGCTGCCTAGAGTTCTGTGAACGCTGCTGTAGGTGATGAACTAGGGGCCTAAACGTTGCTGTAGGCGCTGAACTAGGGGCCTGAACGTTGCTGTAGGCGCAGAACTAGGGGCCTGAACGCTGCTGTAGGCGCTGAACTAGGGGCCTGAACGTTGCTGTAGGCGCTGAACTAGGAGCCTGAACGCTGCTGTAGGCGCTGAACTAGGAGCCTGAACTAAACTAGGAGCCTGAACGTTGCTGTAGGCGCTGAACTAGGGGCCTGAACGTTGCTGTAGGCGCTGAACTAGGAGCCTGAACGCTGCTGTAGGCACTGAACTAGGAGCCTGAACGCTGCTGTAGACGCTGAACTAGGAGCCTGAACGCTGATGTAGGCGTTGAACTAGGAGCCTGAACGTTGCTGTAGGGGCTGAACTAGGAGCCTGAACGCTGCTGTAGGCACTGAACTAGGAGCCTGAACGCTGCTGTAGGCACTGAACTAGGAGCCTGAACGCTGCTGTAGGGGCTGAACTAGGAGCCTGATTTCTGCTGTAGGCGCAAAACTAGGAGCCTGAACGTTGCTGTATGCGCTGAACTAGGGGCCTGAACGTTACTGTAGGCGCTGAACTAGGAGCCTGAACGCTGCTGTAGGCGCTGAACTAGGAGCCTGAACTCTGCTGTAGGTGCGAAACTAGGAGCCTGAACGCTGCTGTAGGCGCTGAACTAGGAGCCAGAACGCTGCTGTAGGCGCTGAACTAGGAGCCTGAACGTTGCTGTAGGCGCTGAACTAGTAGCCTCAACTCTGCTGTAGGCGCAGAATTAGGAGTTTGAACGTTGCTGTAGGCGCTGAACTAGGAGTCGGAATTCTGCTGTAGGCGCTGAACTAGGAGCCTGAACGTTGCTGTAGGCGCTGAACTAGGAGCCTTAACTCTGCTGTAGGAGCTGTAATAGGAGCCTGAACTCTGCTGTAGGCGCAAAACTAGGAGCCTGAATGTTGCTGTAGGCGCTGAACTAGGGGCCTGAACGTTGCTGTAGGCGCTGAACTAGGAGCCTGAACGCCGCTGTAGGCGCTGAACTAGGAGCCTGAACGTTGCTGTAGGCGCAAAACTAGGAGCCTGAACGTTGCTGTAGGCGCTGAACTAGGAGCCTGAACGTTGCTGTAGGCGCTGAACTAGGGACCTGAACGTTGCTGTAGGCGCTGAACTATGAGCCTTAACTCTGCTGCAGACGCTGAAGGCGGCAGAGGCTGTTCTTTGTGAATGTTTGCATGGCATAGAGCATGACCGACAGAATATCTATTCGCGTGATGACTGAAGTCGCATGTGTGATAATTCTTTGTTATAATTCCACTGATGTTTCTGCACTTATACGACTGAAAAATTAAAAATAAAATAAAAACTTTCAAGTAAACTTAAATAATTTCTGCACCTGCTTTTATGAGCCGTTTTTTAAGGATAACGAACCGTAGCACTATATTAAAATTAGTTTCTTCTATGGGCGAAATTTAAAACCGATAACTTGAGCTAATAATTTTCTCTTATATCAGGTTTTATCCGACGAAGTCTCGACTTGTTTTTCCTTGTCATCCATGGAACAAAATACCAACAGAAAATCAACAACCCCAAACAACAACAGACTTTGGCCTTGAATAAATACTGCATGCATGCCAGAAATTGCGTACCGGACTGTCATTGAAGATATAAAATCTAGATAATATCTGATGATTTTATGGTTAGCCGCTCAAGTGCAGTTCCTGTGTAACATAAGTGACCTTCGCGGCCTGCGCTCTTCCGCTGCAGTTAACGCTGCTGCAGTTAACGCTGCTGCAGTTAAAGCTGCTGCAGTTAACGCCGCTGCAGTTAACGCTGCTGCAGTTAACGCCGCTGCAGTTAGCGCTGCTGCAGTTAACGCCGCTGCAGTTAACGCTGCTGCAGTTAACGCTGCTGCAGTTAACGCTGCTGCAGTTAACGCTGCTGCAGTTAACGCTGCTGCAGTTACAGCTGCTGCAGTTAACGCTGCTGCAGTTACAGCTGCTGCAGTTAGCTGCTGCAGTTAACGCTGCTGCAGTTAACGCTGCTGCAGTTAACGCTGTTGCAGTTAACGCTGCTGCAGTTAACGCTGCTGCAGTTAACGCTGCTGCCTCTGCTGCACCTATAGGAACCTGCTACGCTGACGGCACCTATAATGAGGAATTCATATATAAAATATATGTATATATAAACCATGAATCTGCATGATGTATCTACATATCTACAGCAACGTTTATAAAGAATCTACGTTAGTTATGCTGTAGATGTAATATAATGTTTATGTATATTTCTAAGCATGAAATTTCTATACCAATAAATCATTGTAATGAAGTGTCATGTTCTGCATCACACGAGTGATGACTTTGTGATGGCTCCACCACATGTGAGGTGAACGACTCACGGTATGTGCACCACCCACAATTATCATAACTTATCATTCATGATTCTTGATGACGATGATAGATAAGCGGCGTCCCACGCCAGGCTCTTGTCATGTCAGTGTGATGGACGGCATGATGGGGCGACATGATGGGACGGCATGATGGGACGGCATGATGGGACGGCATGATGGGACGGCATGATGGGACGGCATGATGGGACGGGATGATGGGACGGCATGATGGGACGGGATGATGGGACGGCATGATGGGACGGGATGATGGGATGGCATGATGGGACGGCATGATGGGACGGCATGATGGGACGGCATGATGGGACGGCATGATGGAACGCAATCACTGTCTGCTTCCTCGACAAATGATGATGAATGATAGAAAGAGATAATGGCTTGTGAGAATTCAAACTACTCTAAATAACCTTTAAATTTATGACTGTCTTTATTCATGACAGTCATAAATTTATACGCCGAATAAATAAATGAGTTTACACCAGGAAAATAATCACCGGAAAGATCGGTTGAGTTAAGCTGTCGTAGCGAGGATATACATATTATTTCGTACTCAGCACGCAGAGAAGTAAATGGTTCATTTTGTCCGAATAGTGACGCACTTGCTGCACGTAGCACTAATACGGCCATTTGCCAGGAAAAAATGGGTCAGGATGGCCCATACATAGGCATGAATTACATCACTATTTGGACAAAATATCTGAATATTTCTGAGTGTGTCAAGGTATCATTAAGCATCTCTAATAAATGGTAACAACATCACTTGCATGGTCTTACGGTTGTTACTTGTTCGGAAGAACATATCATATTTTTTAATATTAATATGAACGTTTACAAAAATTCCGATAAGAGACGGGAACAATGATGGTTTCGGAAAATTAAAATCATAAAATCATAAAATCCATATGCTGGCATACAGATATTGTCAACAATATTTTACAACGTTTTTCTGGGTCTAAATAAGCAAGATTTGTGATTTAAATTAGACCATGGAAACGTCTATGTATGAATATACAATAGACTATACCTATCAATCTATAGCTTTGTTTGGCTATATTATTAACCCAATTTATTTATAAAATTGAAGAATTTACTGGGAACTAAAATGAATTACATCTTAGTACGAATAATTCAAGCATTGAAAGCTTCTTTATTCGGAATAATGATGCCAAGTTTATAGGTCAACTGGACAGTCGGAGCAAAAAGTTGTCATCTTACAAGCACGGCCACCGAAACCGTTCACCAAAAAAGGCGTCAAGAGAAAGCCGGACCTGCCGGACCTGCCTCAGTGCTCCGGGCTCCTGGCATTCAGGGTAACATGCGGTCGGTGCGACATGACGGATGCAGGGTAAGATTTAGGGTAAAAAGTATGATAATATATGGCATTTGTAGAGGCTTAGAATTGAATTTTATATTCTCACTCTTAACCGCGTGTTACTAACTTAACATGACATGACGGATGTGGCATACAGGGAGAGATTTAGGGTAAAAAGTATGATAATATATGGCATTAACATAGAGTAAGATTTAATGATAATGGGACACAGCTTATAACTGAATTTTATTTTCTCACTCTTAACCGCATGTTACTAAATTAGCATACGGTCGGGTGCGACATAGCGGATTTGGCATGTAGGGTAGGAATTAATGTTAATGAAGACAAACTCAGAATTTTAATTTTCACATTCCAACCGCGTTGTACTAAATTAAGTAGCTGTAATGTGCGACCGGCCGGATGTTCAATTAAAGATAGTAAATATTGATATTAAATAGTAAATAATTATATCAAAAAGTAAATAATGATATTAAATAGTAATTAGTGTTAATAGCTCATATAATTTATTCTCCTTTTACTGGACGCGTGGCGTATAAATAAGTGACTGTTCGGTTTCACATGATGGGTTGGACGTTCACAGTAAAACAATGCAGGGAATAAAATTAGATAAAATGAATAAATTGATAGAAAATAGAGGTATGAGCCACGTGAGATTTACTGAGCGACGAGTTTAGTGCAAAAAAACAGTATGAAACAAATTAAATAATGTTGAAACACTGCATTGGTTTGCATCCTGCGACAACGATCCGAAGCTGTGGCATGACTTAGCACAAATTCTAATTGATGCGCGCGAATTGTAGGCAGTAAAAAATATTGTCGAACCATGACTGAGCCATACTACATTACAACGGTAAAGCTTCAAGAACTGTACGCGGTGTAGAAGCCATTATACTTGGCAACGTAATAATGCAGCTATTCAGAATATTTATTGGATGACAAGGAGGTAAACGGCCTTTGAGATATACAACTTTGTCGAGTTATTGTCAAGTAGCTGTACCATGAGTTGTAGAGTAGCTGTACCAGGAGTTGTAGAGTAGCTGTACCAGGAGTTGTCGAGTAGCTGTACCAGGAGTTGTAGAGTAGCTGTACCAGGAGTTGTAGAGTAGCTGTACCAGGAGTTGTAGAGTAGCTGTACCAGGAGTTGTCGAGTAACTGTACCAGGACCCGAAGAGCTACAGCTACAGATTTTGGCCGCATGTAGCCGGGTTCATCCGGCGCTCAGCGGTCCGCGTCTGCCGTTGAATTGCGCTTCATGTCGCTCCGTGATTCAGGGATCACGAATTGCGGGCGCTTCCGTGACCGTGCGTGCAACCTAGGTAATGACTCAGGCAAGGCCTGGTTGAGACTAGGTAATTACTCAGGCAAGGCTTGGTGGAGACTAGGTAATGACTCAGGCAAGGCCTGGTGAAGACTAGGTAATGACTCAGGCGAGGCTTGGTGGAGACTAGGTAATTACTCAGGCAAGGCCTGGTGGAGACTAGGTAATGACTCAGGCAAGGCCTGGTGAAGACTAGGTAATGACTCAGGCAAGGCTTGGTGGAGACTAGGTAATGACTCAGGCAAGGCCTGGTGGAGACTAGGTAATGACTCAGGCAAGGCCTGGTGGAGACTAGGTAATGACTCAGGCAAGGCCTGGTGGAGACTAGGTAATGACTCAGGCAAGGCCTGGTGGAGACTAGGTAATTACTCAGGCAAGGCCTGGTGGAGACTAGGTAATGACTCAGGCAAGGCCTGGTGGAGACTAGGTAATTACTCAGGCAAGGCCTGGTGGAGACTAGGTAATGACTCAGGCAAGGCCTGGTGGAGACTAGGTAATGACTCAGGCAAGGCTTGGTGAAGACTAGGTAATGACTCAGGCAAGGCTTGGTGGAGACTAGGTATAATTACTCAGGCAAGGCTTGGTGGAGACTAGGTAATTACTCAGGCAAGGCCTGGTGGAGACTAGGCAATTAATGACTAAGGCAAGGCCTGGTGGAGACTATAGGTAATTAATGACTAGTGTAACTAATATCTTGAATTATATGTAATGAACTACATAGAAGTAGTTAACTATATATAAGTAGTTAACTCTATGTAAGTAGTTAACTATATATAAGTAGTTAACTATATGTAAGTAGTTAACTATATATCACTAAAATTTTCAATTAGAAACGTTAACAGAAGACCACGCACAGGAGAGGAACATTTCCTATTAAATAAAATCATACCAGTTAATTTATTCTGAAATTTATTCATAGTGAATTCATGCCTGCTACAATACGTATGAAAACAAGAAAATTCAAATCTCACGCTACGTAAATATCGTCGTCCACTTCTCGTCTGATCTGTATAACAGCCCTAGTGATGTCATCGCAATCGAGCGAAAATATAGAAAATGTAAAATAGAATTTAATAGAATGCACTCAGAAAATTCTGTGGATCGTATTGTATACATGGTGACACACTCTCAGTACGTATAGCACTGATAGCCATTATGCCGGGCTAAAATGGGTGAGCTTGAATCACACAAAAGTACAATGCGCATCACTATCAAGACAAAGTATTCACATTTCTTTGAGTGTGATGCCAGTCTATGGAAGTTATAATGAATGTCTGTTATGGCAATCAGTTACTCAACTCGTTTGCTTGCGCTACACATTTGTTTAACGGTTTATTTTACACATTCGCTTAAAAACGTTGCTTTAGTACATTATTTATTGATAAAAACTGACAAAACTCACCTTGAAATGATATTGATGGAGTGGCAGCACGAGTGAGAATCAGAGACGAGTCAAGACACACCTTCCACCGCCAAGGTTCAGATGCAACTGAAGCCGCTGAGCGAGGCTATTCCTTTTAAACATAACAACTAGGATTGTAGGATTGACTGTCCTGACACTTGGACGAAAAAGTCTTCAAGATTTTCAGCTGTAAAATTTATTGTACGTTAAATAATGTCTTTCAAGATGACAAGTCTAGAAAATCTGGATAAACTTCCATATTGTTGTGCTTATGCTGTAGATATGAAGACGTTTCGTAAACTGTCTTCCGGTGAAGACTGAGCACTGTTATCTTTGAAATGAACACTGTTTTCGTTGCAGATTTGGAAACTGTTGCATCTTAATTGTAATGCAAGTGATTTTCACGTGTGCTGTTACTATATGAAGTTCTTTCCTGACATTTGTACTTTCCTGACAAACAGGCCATGGGCCTATTTCTTCAACGCCGACACTTCTATTCTATTCTATTCTATTCTATTCTTAACTTTATTTACGAACGCACTTCTATAGTGAACTCTTATATCCTATAATGTGTGCTATACTTGTTTGTGCTTCTGATGAATGACCTTGTTGAAGATCTAGCATTACTTAATATTTTGTTATGTTTTCTTGATATTGTATTTACTGCGCACTGTTACACTGCATGCACATCAATTGTTTACTGCATTCACTGTTACACCGCATGCATATTACTGTATTCACTGTTTCAGATTCTATTTTAAATGAAAAACCTTTTAGCGTTCACTTGGTAATGATAAATAATTTTTTAATTACGATTCATTTGTTACTAAACACAGTCTGTTACTCGGGTGAATAATCATTGTTAAAATCCATCACAGGCATTATTATTGAGGTAATAAATATACGCGTATATTTAACATATGACATAAATTTGTGTTCAATACCGAACAAAATTCTTTGAATTCGTGCACAAAATTCTCTGAATTTCTCTGAATTTTTTGGCTGAACAAAATTCTCAGTATTTTGTTAACTGCAGCCGCGATTGTTCGACGCAGCACAGCCGGATGTGGTCACTTCCGCCTGTACTGCGATATAAATTCAACATAAATATTATTTCTCTTATAATTATTATGATTAAAACAACATTTAGCATGAATTTTCTCTAATCTCAATGACTAACTTGAAAATAAATGAAGGTGGAAAGAGGCTGTTTTATGTTCGTGTGTGGTAGACATGTGTAGTTTAGGGGTTGAACATCCCAACAGAATCTAGAGTCGCCCCAGCTTCTGGTAATCCAAATCAGAAGCTGCCGCGTCTGTAAGTTTTCACATCGCCCCAGCTTCTGGTAATCCAAATCAGAAGCTGCCGCGTCTGTCAATTTTCACTGGGATTCGGGTACTAAGACCTGGAGCGCATGAAATTGTCCGAAAAGAAAGTTTTCTAACAAACTTTCGCAAACAGAGGTCGTGAGCAGACTTTAGATGATAATATCAGCTATTTTAACCAATTAATTCAGACACTGGCCATTATTGAGAGACACCATCTAGCCGATGACAGCAATGGGGCTGAAATAATGGTATTTCATGTAATCCAATCAAAGAAATTCACGTAAATTTTGAACGACTTTGAATCATACAAGTATATGCGATCTTAAATTAAGCAATTAAAAAAAATACTTCAATTCAGTAAAAAACATATGAACAAAAGGTTGAGGGTGGCCTTCTGGACCACTGCGCAATGGGGCCAAATGGTTACTGTTCAGAGTACCATGACTAGAGCAATGCGTTACGGGTTCTATCTCGGCATCCAGAGACATTTCTTGTCAAAATCGTCGAGGTGGCCCGGCTGACCGGACGGTCAACCCTCTACCGCCTGATACGAGTAACCAGAGCAATATTGTCACGCGCCTACTTCCCAAAAAGGATACGTTCTATATATAGTGAGCGCAAAATGACTTGCACTGATGGTTGCCGCCACGTACGACAACTTTAAAATGTTTTCTGTTGCGTACAAACGTCCTCAGGTTGCTACACTCAATAGTTCACGTATAATTCAAGTTAAAGTTATGTTCCCGGAGAGTGACATACGGCGGTAGAGGGTTAAGCACACCAAAGTTAAAGTTAAGCACGCAACTGTGCGGTGCACTTCAGGGTCGACATTATGGGCGCAGTCCCAACTCCGCCGCATCCGCTGCCGAATTATCACTGAAAATTGTGAATTACTTGATCCTGAATGAATTAATTCTGTATAGAGTGTGACTTGCTCTGAATGTATTAATTATTCTGTATTTTACATTTACATTCATTAATTATTCTGTATTTAAATATATGTATATCATGTACTGTATATTGAGATTTAATTAGAAGTTCTGAGTTACTCTATCTTGGAAAAAATATTTTATTCCCTATATTGTGCATTACTCAGATCATTCACGGATGATATTTAATTATGTATATTTCTAACATAATAGGTTACAAATTTCCTACTCTCTGTAGGCTAATTTCTAATACTCTCTGAGCTGCTAATTCCGACCGGCGTATACCGGCTCTTCTATAGGATTCCAACTCCAACGCTATGAAAAGTTGTTGCGTATAATGGTTATGTAATTCGTATAAATTTTTTAAATACAGTGAAACAATGAACAGATAATTAGTTTGTAATGATTAGGTATTTATTCCATGGTTTCTTAGGATCACGGAACTTGATCTCATAAAGTTCAAGCTCTCTTTTCGTATCCAAGTTATTAGTATTACTTTTCTTGTTAATGCGATTCGCGATTAGTCTGATCAGATTTGTCATTAGTTGGTCTCCTCGTGCGTTTGATGCGTTACCATATTCATTGTGCCGTTTGCCTTCAAATATATTAACTTTGCTTTGTCATTTGCGTTTCAAATACCGTCCAGAGTAAACCTTGCTTGTCAAGCCGATAGGAAATATTAAGCGTGTTTCAAATAACCTCTGCTCATTGGTATAGGCGTTGAGGGTAGACGATCTTGAGGTAGAATTTTATGGTTGAGGGTAGAATTTTATAGGTGATACGACCGGTAATTTCGAATAGCTTAAGTCGATTCGTTGTAATATTTATCATCGCAAATTCACGAAAATTCACACACAAATTGAGAATTAATTCATAAAATTTGTAAATTACTATATCCTTATGTCCTGGATTGACTTTTATTTTATATTTCCTGAACGGTATACGTCCGGGAATCGATTGCCGCTCGGTATTGATATTTCCTTTTGTTCATTCTAAAATTTTGTAAGCATGTAGAATTTATGACTGTTCTATACATTCAATGTTCATAATTCCTAAATTTTTATCCCCTGATCGAACACATTTGTATTGAGATTATAAATTGAATGCCTGCTGATGTCATTATTCACACTTGAGTGGCTGGCAATTAAAGACTGACTTGAAAGTTCACTTCAGGCAAGGGTTATTAATTTATCTCTTTAAGTAAAGCGGTTGAAAGTTCATAGAAAAACTGTGAATTACATGACATTCCATCGCATTATAACCTGTTAAGGGTATGAAACATGTTTTAGAATAAACTCTTATATTTTAGAAATTACTCACTCCGTCCATAAAATAAGACCAACTATCCAGAATTGAGTGAAAAATAATCAATCTGGAGTTTTAAATGAATCTTTCACTACTTTAGGAAACTTTTAATAATATCTAAACATAATAATTATTCTGAGTTAACTTCAAGAGACTGAAGATATCGAATGCCCTTCTTTTCATGCTTACTTTAAAATTTTCATTATTAACATTATACATGATAATGATCATTTTTCAGCTAAAAACGTTGTAAATTCAGACATCAAAATTGCCCAAAATTTATAGCTTAGCGAACATTAAACTAATTCAGCGATCACCTAAAATATAAACTCGACTCCATGGCGAGCGCAGCAGCAACTGATCGATGTTACTTAAGGACTTTTTGTTGCATTTGGACTGAATATCAAATGAGGATAAGAGCAAAGAGATGAATTATGTAATTCATAATAATATCAGATGAATTAGATGTATTGAATGGAATCATTAGGATTTACCCTTAAAATGTAACCTGGTAAACGTCATCTAAATAATCGAAGAAAGAGATCCTGTTAGTTAGTGAAGTAACGCTCCGAATTTTGCAGCTGCCGGGTTAAGTGGTCCTGAGATCGAAACCTTGCGAGGAACGTCTTGCGAAGGCCGCGCCACCTCGTCAACAACTGCGAATCCTGGATCATGGTTCTCGGAAACCAAACTGGTATTGACGTCATGGTCTTGCTGTACGTCTCCAATAATTGACTGTACTAAAAATGGGTTTCGTTCACCTTGGAATGCGTCACTTGAAATATCCTGTCTGAAGTCTGCAGCATATGGAACAAAGTGTTGCACAGGCTCTGTTTCAGATTTGGATTTGACCGAAGTTCCATCGACGAACGAGGTTTCGACACCAGCAATGTCGCTCTCTGCAGGTGCTGGCTCAGTGGTGACGTATTTCACCTCATTTTCAAAATCTTGGGAATCGGCAAGCGATTGATGTGAACGAATTTCGTCGTCAAACGTCAGTGGCGAATGAAGCTTATCATTTGATGTGCTCAAAACTGAATTTTCCTCATTGTTTTCTCCAATATAATAATCTATGGCTTGGTCAATGTTCGATGCAGGTACTTCAGTTGTTGCCTGGACACCAATATGTTCGGATGAATCTTCTGTCGACGTAAAAGTTGTCAGTTCAGCTTCGTTCTCTGGCAGGGCGTAGATGGCCGTCTGAGGTCCTGTTGCAGGTTCGCTCTGTTCTAAATTCTTAAACGGTTCCAGAGGATACTCTTCGACTTTGTTCGCTACTGGTTGATCATCAGGAATGGATTTACCTTCCAGTTTGTCAGTTAGGTCTCCATATTCATTAATGTGTTGTAAAATAGTATTGAAGTATATTTGATCGGCAACGGGTAGCTTAGAGGTCATTTTAACAAGATGGTCATATTTATCACTGAATGTCTCTAAAGGATTTGTCTTGAACGCGCCAGTTTTCCGAACTTGATGCCGGACACATGAACAATCAGCTTCGTGCTGAAAATCTTCCTCCGGTTTGGATTCTACTACAGTTAATGGAGGGACGACGGAATTTACTATATGAGGATAGGGGAAAAATTTCACTTGCTGGGTGTTCTGAGTATGACTTGTCACTGCGTGTTGTATGCTTTGGAAGTTTGTAACACCTGAAGTTGGAAAAGCTCCGGGCATCCAATTCGGCCATGATAACGTGGTTGATTGCGTCGAAGTATTTGATGTAAAAGGAAGCGTAGGGTAAATGCTGGGCACGTGTTCTCGATCAACAACATACCACATAGGGACGGTCATCTGTGGATATGCCGGCTGAACTCCCAAGACGAATGGAAATGCCGCCAGGCTGTTGTGTCGATCCGCAGGCTGGACAAATCTGTACGGAAATTTTAAAATATATGGCTCAAGAACAACTTCTGATATTAAATTTGTTTGCAAATTGATTTTTGAATTGAGCGTTGGATTCGAATCTGAAGAAATTTCAGTGGTAGATTGTCCAAATGAGCCACCAAGCAACGGCTTAGACTCGGTAACCGAATGCTTGATGGATAGAACATTCACATCCTGATCCTTTTTGTCTAAAGTTTGATATTTCACGGGATTATTTGCCACATCTTCTTCATATTGGACATGTGTGCACTTCAAAGGCTGAACAGAAGGGGAAAGTGCGTTTGGAGTTTCGGGCTGTCGTCCATCACCGCTAATATGATCTTCACGAAGAAGATGGCCGTCATCGGTTGAATCCAAAAGCCCTAGGTTTTGAATACTGGGTTCATAAAACACAGTCGAAGGTTCATAGACAGAAGTATCGTAATTACTTTGCACTTTGAAACGCGAAGGTCTTTCAACCATTGATGGTCTTTCAACTGGAGCACTTCCTCTCCCAAAAGCGGCAGGGTATGCAAGTGGACCTGGTATCCCGGATATGTGACTTGCTTGTTGTGTCTTTTCTGAGGACTGAAGCACAGCATAATCAGTTTCTGGATAGACAGGGAACTGGCTGGCTCCAACACTCGAGCTTCCTCTGTTATTATCGCCGTCAGATTTGCTGTTTTGTTGCAAGAGATGATCTTCGCTATAAGGTCTCAGCTCATTGAAGAAGGCAGAGGGTATTTGAAGCTGAGGATGCCATTTTGGTGGAAGACTCCAAGTCTCTGGAGTTAATTGAGGAGACTGGGGGAATACAGGGTATCGAATTGGCGTCTGGGCATCATGAGGCTGGTGAACCTGGGCATGGGACTGGTCGTGGTGGAAGCTCCATGGTTGAGGGGGAGGTTGAGCGTGCTCTTCTGAAGACAATTTTGAATGCTCAGGCTGAACAGATTCCTGCTGAGGCTGTACTGGTTGCTGAGGCTTGACTGGTTGCTGAGGCTGGATGGGCTGCTGAGGCTGAACTGGTTGCTGATGATGAACTGGTTGCTGAGGCTGGACTGGTTGCTGAGGAAGGACTGGTTGCTTTGGCTGGACTGGTTGCTGAGACTGGACTGGTTGCTGAGGCTGGACTGGATGCTGAGGCTGGAATGGTTGCTGAGGCTGGACTGGTTGCTGAGGCTGGACTGGTTGCTGATGCTGGACTGGTTGCTGAGGCTGGACTGGTTGCTGAGGCTGGACTGGTTGCTGAGGCTGGACTGGTAGCTGAGGCTGGACTGGTTGCTGAGGCTGGACTGGTTGCTGAGGCTGGAATGGTTGCTGAGGCTGGACTGGTTGCTGAGGCTGGACTGGTTGCTGAGGCTGGACTGGTTGCTGAGGCTGGACTGGATGCTGAGGCTGGAATGGTTGCTGAGGCTGGACTGGTTGCTGAGGTTGGACTGGTTGCTGAGGCTGGACTGGTTGCTGAGGCTGGAATGGTTGCTGAGGCTGGACTGGTTGCTGATGCTGGACTGGTTGCTGAGGCTGGACTGGTTGATGAGGCTGGACTGGTAGCTGAGGCTGGACTGGTTGCTGAGGCGGGACTGGTTGCTGAGGCTGGACTGGTTGCTGAGGCGGGACTGGTTGCTGAAACTGTGCTGGTTGCTGAGACTGAACTGTTTGCTGAGGCTGGACTGGTTGCTGAGGCTGGACTGGTTGCTGAAACTGACTGGACTGGTTGCTGAGGTTGGACTGGTTGCTGAGGCTGGACTGGTTGCTGAGGCTGGAATGGTTGCTGAGGCTGGACTGGTTGCTGAGACTGGACTGGTAGCTGAGGCTGGACTGGTTGCTGAGGCTGGACTGGTTGCTGATGCTGGACTGGTTGCTGAGGCTGATATTTTTCTTGATAATTGAATGTGTTGAATGGTTGTTGATTTTGTAACTGTGGTTGAATCTGGAAAAGCGGCAATTGCTCCTGAGGCTGGAATGGTAGATGAAGAGGTAACTGTCCTTGAGGCTGTAATTGTGTGTGAGGCAGGAGTGGTTCTTGATAATGGTATGGCGCCTGATAATGATTATTGTGTTGATTTTGGCGAGTGCCTTCAGCCTCCACTACAGGGTAGAGTTTTTGCGGTAAGGGATAATTCGGTGCAAACGAAGCAGGCTGATAATTCTCAGGGTAAGTGACTTCTTCTTTCCCAGTGTTTGTCGTAGGAAAGAAGTACTCTAGAGGCCCTGCAGGATCCGGCAATAAATGTGCTTCCGCTGTTACGTTTTCTATGATAACATCGTTTTCTTTCTTTTCAAAGTTTTCTTTCAACACTCCGTTTTCTTGTTCCAAATCAGCGACTTTGCTTTTCGCATTTTCGGCCCCCACAAGAAAATCTTCTTCAACGAGATCGTCGGTTGTTAATTCGCCTGCCTCTAAATCCTGAACTTGAATTCGATCCTCATTAAATACAACGCTCGCTCCTTCATCGTCAGTAGGGATGCTCACAGGTGCAGGCGTCAACTGAACATTAATAGGAATTTCGCTGTCAGGTAAATAATCTGTAGCATCGGTTCCTAAATTTCGCATAGGGGGCTCATATTCGACAGGTACATTACCTAGTGGAACTGCATCACTAACTGATGGATTGACCACAAATTGCCCAGAATCTACTGGTTGTGGTTGAATGAGGCTCGGGAAATTCAGAAGTTGCTGCTCGTGTCGAGTTTGTTGATCGCGTATTTGATTCTGTTGATTGATTTGCTGGAGTCTGAGAAGCTCCTCAAGCTGCTGTCTTTGGTAGTTTTGCTGAGCCTGGTACGTCTCACGGAATTTCTCTCTTAGAATTTGTGAAGGCGTTCGAACAAAACCCTGTAAAAATTTATATTTGTATTTATAGTCCCAACTAAGATGGCAGATATACTTTAATTATAATTAATAGCTGAATATAATCGGTTTGTATTTTATGGCGCTGAAATTTAACGAAGGTATCAACACAGAAAATAAGTCGAATCTAATTCCTGTCTCAAAAAGGTGATTATAATTATGAGACAAAACTTTTTATATATCATGAATAGCACTTACTAAATGCGATGCAGGAGCACCGAGAATGGCTTGAGGACGCTGAGTCTTGATTTGGTAGGGAATGGCTTCAAAATTTTGGCCTACGGCTGGTCCACCAAATACAGACGTTCCAACTACCCCCACAGCTTTTGTCTTATCTGAGTAAGTAACGCCAGGAACAATGGAGGTCTTGCCTACGATTGGGGTGTCCTTATTAGCAAGACTTGCTGGGGAGTTTGAATCCCTAATGTTTTGTTGAACGAAGTAGTTATTGGAGGCCTCCTGCCTGATGACATCGGGATCGGCAGGTCGAGCAAGTGTTGGTTGCTTGCGGTTGCCAGCCTTCGTGAGCGAGGTCTCCTTCAGTCGAGTGCTGTCGGGGGGAGTTGTCTCGTATACCCGCGCTCTGTAGCCGTCTTTTCCTGCTGTGTATCTGTTGCAAAATTGAACTAAATTAGAAAAATCTTATTTAACTACAATGAAATTTAAATGTAACCTGAGCTATTCTGCGCGAACAGGCTTTAAGAAGAGAAAAACTCGGAATTTAAATAATAATCTAGACTCTATAGAGTTATATATAAGTTATACGAAATTAATTTCTATATAATAGTTAGGAAATGAAGACCACCACAACAGATGTTAGAGAAGACAAATCCAATTTTAAAAACACGTTAATTAGTCCGCACCCGTCGCAATGAGTGATTAGTTTACAAATGAATTAAAATATCGATAAGGAACCGGAAATGTCGTCAAATTGTCTTCAAGTTGCAACAGAAGTCAATCCACATTTTTTAAACTTTTCTCCATTAATGTACTTGTTAGTATCATCAGCTTTATATATTGAAAATTGTAAACAGAAAAAATAATAGGTATGACAGCCGATAGATAAAAAAAAACAATAAAAAAATATAACTCAGTACTCACTGCAGTGAGTGACTGAGAGCACATTTTCTCGTCGACGAAAACGTGAAGTCACTGACGGACAGACGGACGGACGGACGGACATGGCGAGCACAATAGTGCATTTTTTCCATAAATGAGAAAATGCGCTAAAAATACAATAGAAATAAAAAATAAAATAGATACTCACCTGACTGTCATGTAGACGCCGTCGGAGCGTAGGTAGGAGTAGGATCCTACTAGAGGACCTGAGTTAGGCTGTTCCTCCGTCCTGTGGTGGTACACTCCTTCGCTGGGGTCCTCTACGCTGAACCCGAACTGATAGGGCATCTGGCACGCAATAAATTATGTATGTGTGAGTGAATGAATGGATGTATATGGAGCTTAACTTTAAATAAGCAGGTCAGTTGTTTTTTGTTTGGATTTGAACGAGAGGAAATTCCTAGTTAACTTATATGTAAATTTGAGAAGTAAAAGATTTGAAAATAAAAACTGTTTTTGGAGATGAAAAAGTGTTAAAATTAAGAACTTTATTAAAATAAAAACTGTTAATGATTTGAAAATTTATTCCCTTCGTGAAGTAAAGTTAGGAAGAAATTTTTCCTCAATAATCTTCTTATCACCAAGATTTTAATATGACGTTATAAAGATCATGTATACTAAAATTCCAACTTCAATCCTTCATATTCTTCTTACCACCATCATGGATTTATTCATGGAAGACTTCGAGGTCGCCACAGTTCTTGCATTTCCTCTTCTTCTAGCCAGAGGCCTCAGCGCCCGCCTTGATTCGTAATTGTCTATGTTTGAATATATTTTCGAATTTATTGCTTTGCCTCCTTCCGTCGTGGTCTCATTTTCCGGGGAG
Source organism: Hyalella azteca (assembly GCF_000764305.2). Classification (NCBI taxonomy): domain Eukaryota; kingdom Metazoa; phylum Arthropoda; class Malacostraca; order Amphipoda; family Hyalellidae; genus Hyalella; species Hyalella azteca. The sequence goes on along the minus strand of NW_025946074.1, from coordinate 185,561 downwards.
AAAAATCCTCCTAGAAACGAAATCTGTTCATCTGGCGCAATACGGCTACTGGTGGAAATCTGGTTTACGGTAAAATTGCCAGCCAATTTTGGTTTCTCTGAGAATTCCTCTCTTTCGGTTATCTTTTCCTCGTTGACAAGAACAGGTGGATTGGCGATAACAGCAGCGCCTTTGTCAAGATGTAGCAAATCTTCGTTAACAGGATATATATTTTCACGTTCAGAATTATTCTCTTCGGCTGAATCATGATGCGTTGATGAATTTGATCCACCATTTGTTATCCTTGATTGTGTTGTTGAAATTAGAGATAGATTTTCCGGTAGCTCTACGTTGCTATCACTCTTTTTATTGTAATCTAAAAAGTTGTTTTGGGCAAATATTCCTGGGGTTGCACTAGCAGACGAGATCAGAGGATCTGCGTCTGATGATGATGAGATGGCTATAGTTTGTTGAACTTCGTCGAGAACGGACGGCGCTGTCGAATCTTGCGGTGTTGAATTTTGCGCTGTTGAATCTTGGGCTGAGTCGCGACGAAGGCTTAGGGGCAGCGCTGACGAGTGACCGCCGTTGCAGCACGTCGCCAGAAGGACGAAGATGAGAAAATTTGCTTCCTGTAATTAAATTTAAATGATATTAAAGTGTATCCATGTTCATTTGGTAAAAATTAGGGGCAAATAAACAACTTTTTATTGCATTCTGTTTTAATTTTTAGTTGCTTTCAAATCTATACTCGATTTGATGCTCAAGTTGACTTGGATTGGGGCATGAAGACATGGATTTTTCGAATTATTGAAAAGAATTTAAAATATTTACAATATTGAATTGAATATTTACAATATTGAATATGCCTAAAATCTTAATTACTATCATGAAAACCCGTTGGTGCTTATCAGTTGCATCACCAACACCTATTTCATACTAAGCCAGTTTTTGATCAATTCTTTCAAATAAATTAAATAATAAACAATGTCAGTAAATAATCAAGCACACCATCTAAAACACTTTTTTAACCACATACTTGGCGTTTATTGGCTGGAAATGTATTGAATATGTAGTGAAAATGACTTATTACAGTTTAAAAACAGATGGGAATTACAACCAAGAGACGATGTGCCGGAAACCTCAACGCGGTGCAAGTAGTGATGTCAAACTGGTGTCCTTTAATTCCCCTTTTATAAAGAAAGCCTCGAATTATACTAGGTAAAAACACCCAGAATTCTAAAAACCTGTGGTGGTACAACTTGAGTAAACCAACCTCTGGGGTAAATCAACCTATGGGGTAAACTACCCTCTGGAGGGTAAGCTAACCTCTTGGAGTAAACTACCCTCTGGGGGTAAGCTACCTCCTGGAGGGTAAACTAACCTCTGGGGTAAACTACTCTCTGAGGGTAAACTACCTCCTTGAGATAAACTACTCTCTTGGGGTAAATTGGCCTTCGTATGATGAATTAGCACATAGCGGGAAGCTTCTCCCCTTCCGGGAAAATGTAAACACATTTTTAGAGACATAGGCATGGCAGTTACTCCCAAATTTGAAGTTAATGGTCAATTTTGAGTAATAATCTTGCAAGCTGTCGCGCTGCTATGCTCCCGACACAAACTTAATATGTGATGTTATATTGCGTACCATTGCCCCCACACGTTAATCAGAATATGTCGGGAATATGTCCTACAAAAAGCAATATTGCAGCTGCATGTTATGAAGGAGCATAACCTTTACACGTATGACTCACCGCGGTCATGTTGACAGACGCTAGGCGGAGCAGAGCTTCTTCGGCACCTGACGTACGTAGAAGGAAATGCCGGTATTAGGTCACCGGTATATAAATCACCGGTTTAAATGGTATATAAATCGCCGGTATTAGGTCACCGGTACATAAATCGCTGGTATATAAATCACATAACTTAGGAGCTCAACGTTTAGCTTTTACAGCTTTGTTAAAGTTCTGCTGGTAATGTTATTCTGAATGTTATATTGAACAGGTAAAAGGCGCATTGCAAAATACGACGGCACCTAACGTGAGAACGAGCTAGAAGTGGTCTGGTCTGCAATCGGCTATAATTGGCCTCTGCATTTTGCTGATAAACTATGACCTATCATTGAATTATCCTAATTATTATCAATTTTATTATTTTACTTACAATTTTGGATTTAAGAAACACCGGGAGACAAGTTAAAAAAATGACATTGTTCCTAGCTTTTTTGAAATATATACCGTATGTTGGACCATCAAACGGTAAAAAAATTCAAAATTATTTAAAATTTTGCTTCCAAGATTTTTAAATGGTCATCAAAAATGCATAAAGAAGTGGACTCGCAGGCTCTTGCCATTATAAAAACTTATGATTCATTGTAAACCAACTAAAATGCCCAGGGTTTTTTAAGCTTGAATATTATTTTATTTTCACTCGTTTAGTAAACAAATCTCAACCTAAACTGTCCGTGCAAAATAAACGGAATCCCCGAATTCGCTAATTAATTTACTGATTTAGTGCTGAAGACGCTGATTTAGTACTTTTTTTTAGATTTGAAGACGTTATTTACGGATAATAAATAAAAATATTTCAAACTTTGGATTTTAAATGAGAAATTTTCTATGCAAACTCAGCCAAATGAGGCTCACATGGAAATTCGCCCTGAACTCGGCAATTTTTAAGCAAGATAGATAATATTTCATAAACTTATTAAAAAATCTTTCGGATGCAAATGTCACTGAAAATTTAATTTTAATGTATACTCTATAGTGACCAGAAGAAAATGCCAAACTAGTCCCATCTGGAAAAAAAATCGGAAGTTGAAATACCTGAATCTTGATCAGGGCGTGAAGGCGTGGATCAGAGCCGTGCACACCCGCACGCTAACAAGGCTGCCGGGCGACTGACTGGTCGTGCTGAGCATGGTGCTGAGCGTCTGCCCCATGACTGCGTATGGAATAAAAAAGACGTGCTCAGCCTTTCCGAGGTTGCCCGCTGCGGATGCCGGGCCAAATGTGACATTTCCGAGCCGGGTTAGGAGACGAACTTCACCTTATATGGCTGCCATGTTCTGGGCTGTGGGAATAGCTGAAGCAATGTAGTATTTTATCAAGATGGGGGTTTATAAATATTTAATTCATTACCATATAAGTATTATAAGATAAGAACGTAACTTTTGGCCTTAGTTTACGTACCTACAAACGTAATTAAATGTTGGTAAACATTAATAACATTCATTAATGTTGTAACATTTGTAGGCTATCGAGAATCGCAGCAAGATTTATAATTTGAAGTCCTACTGGAGAACCTACTAGTAAATGTGCATAAAATTGCATCGATTTTGTATCATTTTATCTATTTTGTAATGTAGAGCTTTGCATGTTGTGACATCGTGTCACGTATGAATTTTTTTTCACCAAATAAAATTAATTTTAACCCTTTTTGTCCGCTCTTTTCTCAAATAATATTTAATGCTGAGGAACTTTAACATCACTACGTGTATTAACATATAATATTGAATTTATTTGCACCACATATTATTCATTCGGGCGTCAAAAATTAGCATGGAGCAGGCGTTCACTTAATGAAAAGCTGTTAATTATTTATTTTAAATATCAAGGCGCTTGATATGGCAGAAGCTACGTCGGCCTAGGCTGAGTATAGGCTGAGGGAGTAGCCTGTGTTGACAGCTAACGTGAACTACCCTGGCAACTTATAGATCAGCTTATAATAAACTTATTGACGGGCTCATAATAACAGTACTTAACAGCCACGATGCTATAATAAAGACATCACAGTTAACAGGAGGACGATAAAATGATGTCCTTATGTGTTGGTGATCTTACGTGGTGTTTTCTAATAGTTATAGCGAGCAGGCAGTAGAGTAGCGGTTCTATCAGGGGTTTAAATATCAGTTTAAATATCAGTTTTATATCAGTTCAATGGTAGTATTTGTTCATTTACTTCTTTGTTTTCACTTCTGCACTGGAAAATGATAAGAAGAGTCTTCACTTCTATAGATGTTGAAATTTTACAATGTACACGCATCCTCGAATATTGTGTCGTGTATAACCTATAATGCCTAGGCTATTCCGTTACTTTATTCTTATGTATAACTACTGTTAGCAAGTTATGAGATACTTTTTAACTTAATAAGCTTCAATAGAATAAAAAAATAAAATCCTTATCCAATGTCCCTCTTAGTCTTCCTCTTTTGTTTCAATATAGTAAATAGTTCATTTTGGAACCAAAACTGAATCATCTTCATAAAATTTTAATCACGCACATTTAATCCTCAGCCTTCTTTGTCATTTCTTGTTCGCCGTCTCAAAATCTTTGGTTTCTACATGCATTTGATTGTTTGCTAATTTCACTATAAAGATAGACTCACTTTCTTTACTAATTTAAATCAGGAAAATCTAAGTTTTCTTCCCAACTTCACTCAAGATAAAATCAAAATTTTTTGCTTACTTCATTCCAATTAAAACGAGGTTTCATGATAATTTCCTTCCAGAGATCTACAATTTTACCAGAAGAAAAAAAGTTTCCCCTGTTTTCGGAACGTTATGTGGCCAGCGCGTCTGCTAAGCGCGGCGATGACGCAGGCTCGCTAGAGTTCGTCGGCCGCTGCCATCATGACTGTCACAACTACTGCCTCAGCTCTTATTTTTGCAAGGGATATTGTGCATTCAGTTCTCACTTTTTCATAAGAAAAATGCGATATCAGTACTCGTTTTGAATGCATTCAGTTCTTACTTGTTTATCAGAAAAATACGATATCAGAACTCGTTTTGAATGCATTCAGTTCTTACCTGCTTATAAGAAAAATAGACTTCCAGCACTCGTTTTGCGAGTGAAAATATATACGCAAAATATGTATCCAGTTTCTTTTGTTTCTTATGAAATTATTCATTTGGTTTCCGCATTTTGATCAGAAAAATAAGCTTCCAGCAAACGTTTTTCTTGAAAAATATGCACGTAGCTTTCGTTTTTGCGCATGAAATTACGCAATCAGCGTGTTTTGCAGTTGCCTTGGAAAATATGCACTCATCTCTCATTTTTGCTGTGGAAATGTCCTCTCAGCACCCAAGTCTGCGTAGGAAAATAGTGCCTGCGTTAATTTTTTTATCAGGTTAAGTGTGGCCTCAGCTCTTATTTTTGCGTACGATAATAAATCATAAGGCAAGACGATGACCCAGGTCTTGCTTTTAACACAAACAGCCTCAGGGATGTGGAACAGTTATTCACACTTTGTATTATTCGTTTGTGTTTACGTTAATAAAACTTTGCAGGGCTGCATGGACTTTACATAAAAATATCCCTAGCATGTTGAATTCAAGTCGTTTACTTCCCTCTAGAATAGCTTGACTACGAATTTGAAGTTCATATTGACTACAGAGCTTGACTACGAATTTGAAGTTCATATTGACTACAGAGCTTGACTACGAATTTGAATAATTCATGAATATGTCTATCGTTTATACATTTTTTTAGTTCTCGTTCGTCTGATTTGTGCGTTCACAACAACATGGACATGATGATAATTCTTCAGAGCTTTCAAGAAGAAACGAAATTAATTTAGAGGTAATTTAACAAATTTTGCAACCGTAGAGGTTTTGTTGCAACCACTGCAATTAGACGCTTCGCAGCGTGTTGCTGCAGCATCAGCGTGTGTTGCTGCAGCATCTGCGTGTGTTGCTGCAGCATCAGCGTGTGTTGCTGCAGCATCAGCGTGTGTTGCTGCAGCATCAGCGTGTGTTGCTGCAGCATCAGCGTGTGTTGCTGCAGCATCAGAGAGTTTGTATACATCCATCATCTATCTTTGTGCGAAGATCACCAAATTTTTTTAGAGAACGCAGCGAGAAAGACAGGACCAAAAAACACAAATAATTGTGCTTGAAATGATTCGTGAAATTTTTAAAATGCAATTTTTATTGTAAAAATTAACTACGCCTGACGAGACTGAAGACAAAGCTTCGTTCCGCTAGGAATTTTTTTGTTTTCGTTTTTCGCTTCCAGAAATTATTTTTAAAATCATGACTTGCAGATGTATTTAGACAGAGAAAATAATACCAGCTGAGACTTAGCTTCATGTTTCTGCAGGTGGGTATGATCAGTCATCCAAAAAGCGAGATCTATGCTAGAATTAATTGCAAAGAAACGGCCACTTCAACATTTTCCTTCATTTGTACTACATTATATAATTAAGTAGCCTGGATTCCATTTAAAATCTTTCGCAACGAAGTATTGTTCACTTAATATTAAACGTGTTTGTATTCACAGAAGCAAGAAATATAAGATATATAAACGAATTCGAAAATTTTTCTTATTATTATAGCAATAGATTGGTTGACATTATCTCGCAAACATTATTATTTTTAACCATCAAGCAAGCATTATATGTGAGTGAAATGTCCTCCTACAAAGCCAAACAAGGAACATCCAACTCCAGCCCCAGGAATTCTTGACTTGAAGGGCACAGTCAACTTTGTGGAATGTTTGACAAACATTGGCGTTAAAAATGTGGCCAGTATAAGGACCTCAAATTTAGGGATCCGGAGGCGTGTGGGCAGTGGAAGCCTAAGAAGGGATGCGGTACAACATATGTTGATGATAGGCATTCCCTATACCTTTAACCTTCATAATAAGATCTAAGCTGGCTTGGTTAGCGGTTATTGAGTTGTGAAACTTCAAATAAAGTTTGAAGGTCTCGGCTTTTATATAACGCTTTTTAAAATAGCTTTGACGCCAGTGAAGAAACCTTATCGCATGCAATATAGTTACTGTTTTGATTCGAAATTTCGCATAATAATTTGTATTTTTAATCCGAGAAAATGTAAGTTTTGAATAATATATCAAGAGCATGATATTTCGAATAATAATTTCTATCTTTTCAATCCAAAATACTGCTAGCTTTGAAAAAGATATCAAGAGCTTGAAATTTGAGCAGCAAAACGCAATTAGGTATGTCGGCACACGAGCAGCATGATGCTGCTGGCTTAATGTAAACTGCGGTAGAATGAAGGAGAGTTGGACTTCCTGTCATAAAATAATTAATTATTTGAAGCCGATTAATTTGAAGCAGTCAATTTCAATTTTAATTAAATCCCTATACATATTTTCGGATGCCATACCACATAAGCGCATCATGAGATGTTCGTTTCATGCGCCTCAGCCGCTAGTGGACGTACCCAGTGACCTCTCAAAGAGATACCTCGTATTTTAGGCCGTATTTTAATAAGCCGCAGAGAGCCGCAGAAAAATACGACGGCAATGTATGCAAAGATTATCTCGAATAGCCGAGGTCATGCCTGAAAGCTGGATCCCTTAGCGCATCTGCACGGTCGCCATCTCACCACGCGCACTACACGTAAATCTTGATTGGAATTTAGGATAAAATCAATATTATGAAGGAAATATGGGTCACATTTATTGCTGTATGGGAGATAAGCTGATATGTTACTGTACACGATCACCATCGTGGCTAGAAGATAATGGTGGAGAGCTGAAGCGCAGCTATCTAGCGATTGAAATAATTAAGTGCTGATCTCATCGATTCATATAGCGCCGATCGAAGTACATCAAAGTATTTTCCAGACCTCGTTAATTCACAGAAATATTTAATTTATCTTAAATAATGGGGAAATATTTTCAATCATAATGAGTAATAACTTTTTGGTTGTGTGTGTTGAAAAAAAGCAATACCTATGGTGCCAGGTTTGGCTAAAACATACAATTTAAATAGATTATACACTGTTAGAAAAAACGGTGAAAAAACGGTCCCACTGGCGTTCTAGTGGCCGGTCGCCCCGTGAAAATAAACTGTTTCGCCGTTTTTATCAGATGTTTTACGGATTTCTAGTGTTAAATTAGAATAAAAACGGCGAAACGGTGTTTTTTTCACGTGCCGACCGGCCACTGAAACGCCGGTATAATACCGTTAACGGTAATTTTTCTAACAGTGTATAGTCGTTTGAATAAGGACAAAAAATTGAATTTATTGAGTTCTCGCCCACACATGAATTTACGATAATTTCCATGACGAAATTCACATGAAAGTGACCTTTTTTGATCACTTTTATTTTGTGCAATAGTTGAGAGTAATAAAAGTTACATTTCATGGCCTGCAGATTTTCAAATGGGTCCTAAACTGCCTTTTATTGGAGGAAGAAAATCATTCAGAATACTCGCTGATAAAACTGTAATTTGGAATAGAATCATCAAAGAAGAAACATTTGATAAAAAATTCATTAAAGTGTAATATGTTAAACTATAATTTATGTCTACACTTAATATCATTTGAAATGAATACTTCAATATGATTAAAGAAATCTATTTAGTTGTAATTTTTATATATCAATATTTTTTAATTAAACTGTACGTGATTTAGTTATCTTAAGACTACTTTATTAAATTAAAATTAATTAAATTATATTTATTACGATCGCATTGCATCGATTTGAACTCAAGGGAAGTTTATAACATTCCATAACTTTTTAAAGATTACGCAGTATTCGACACAAAAATGTAAATATAAAACCCAGAAATTCATATTTTATGAAATAGTATCTAGCTTCTTAAAGTTCTTTTTTTAATTTTCTCCAATGATAAAATTCAACAATGTTCAATTATTTTCATTTTTGTTAATATAACTTGTGATCTGTCTTTTGTTCTCTTTCTTCTTCTGTAGCGAGTTTTGTGTCCGTTGAAAGTGACCGCGGGATGACTTTCTGCGGCAGCGGCGGGCGCGTCTGGCCAATATTCGGGACCCTTTCTTGGAAGTGGGACGGTGGCGGTCCCTCCGAGGGATCCATTCCCACGACATGGTCCCTACCAGACACCAATAGCAATGGAAAGTGACGATGATGATTGCGCCACTACCAGACACCAATAGCAATGGAAATTGTCGATGATGATGGCGTCACAACCAAACATCAATGACATTGGAAAGTGACGAAAATGATAGCGTCACTACCAACATCAATGGCAATGGAAAGTGACGAAAAGGATAGCGTCACTACCAACATCAATGGCAATGGAGATTGACGATGATGATAGCGTCACTACCAAACACCAATAGCAATGGAAAGTGACGATGATGATAGCGTCACTACCAAACATCAATGGCAATGGAAAGTGACGATGATGATAGCGTCACTACCAAACATCAATAGCAATGGAAAGTGACGAAAAGGATAGCGTCACTACCAAACATCAATAGCAATGTAAAGTGACGAAAATGATGGCGTCACTACCAACATCAATGGCAATGGAAAGTGACAATGTGGATATCATCTTGATCAAAAAATAACTAAAAAATCAATTCGTGTTTAACAAACAATAATGGACAAGATCAAGTGCATGACGATAAGCAGCAACGTCAACGTATAACGAAAGAATCAATAAAATGAGTTTTACAATCTTTGAGTTCTGCGATTAGAAGGATCTCCTCTGCTTTTATTTTGCTGTTCATTAGCGAACAAAAAATCTAATAGGTACTTCTTTTTAGTTCATCATCATTGCTGTAAAACATAACAGTTATTAGGTATTTATTACGTATTCCTCAACTTCAGAACCTAATACTTTCTTTGGTTTAACTTACCAACTATATGTATTTATTATATATTTCTCAACTTCAGAACCGAATACTTTCTCAAGTATCCAGCATACCATCCTCTTCCTTTCAAGTACTCCCTCTCTAATAATCACCTCTTCCTTTCAAGAACTCCTTCTCTAATAATCACCTCTTCGTGTCAAGTACTCGTCTCAAGCACCGGAATTGCCTGAAGAGTTTCTTGAACGCAAGCAACTTGTTTTAAATGGGATCCGTTTTAAATTTGTGAAAGCTGCATTGAGTCTAAATCTTGCTGGTATAAGCCGTTAAAATATTTCATTCTATAAAGTGGACAAGATTAATTAACCAACAACCCATCTGAAGATTAAATGTAGAAGATTAATTGGATGATTGATTCTTCTCTGCAAGTGAGCGCTGAGCAGTCAACCGCAAGCTGTAGGGTTCAAGGTCAGGGTCTGGGTCTGGCAATGCGAATACCGTTCGTGCTCAGCAACCCTGGACTCCAGACAGCCTAGCCCCATGCGTACCTATGTTTTCTGCACGAATCTTAGAAGAGAACCTAATCTCACAAGCAGGCAAAATAAATCTAAATAATCTTAATATTACAAAAATATAATATATACTTTCCAACTTATACTGCGAGCTTAATTGTTGGTAGTTATAACAAACATTGTCGATAATACAGGGCAATCGGACGAAGATCTAGGAAGAGATTATGGAAACTGTTCTCTCCTTAGCAACAACTGAAAACAACTGAACAACTGAAAACGTGAAATTTTATTTCATTTCCCATTCAAGAAGCACTAAATGGACTCAATTTTAGACTCAGCAATTACAGAAAACCTAATTTGACACAGTTTCTGCTTATAGATGAAAGCGAATGTTTATTGAAGCCGGTTACCACCTTGGCCTACCAATCCGGGATATAAATTGATATTTTTCATCCTGTGCGCTGCTTGGCCTTAACTTTTTCATAGTGTGACCCAATCTAACATTTCTACAATATATACAGCTTGTCCCTATTCTTGATGTACCTAAACATTAACATATATTGGTTGGTTAAAAACTATCCGAACGTCAGTGACGACTACTTCGCATTGCGTGTGTCGTCAGCCTATAATTATAAACCGATTATAATTATAAAATAATCGATTATGATATACTATCTATTCATAATCAGAATGTAAAGAAACCTCTCAAATAAGATCTTAGCAGCTTCGAAATATTTATACGGTAAGAAAACACTACAAATCGCTTATCATACAGGATTTAAAGGCCAGTAAAATTATACATATATTACTGGGCACTGGGCAGGGATTTATGTGTGATCAATGTAACTCTTTTACCTATACGTTAATCCTGGGGATTGTATAAATTATTCCACGAGTTTAATTAATTAACGCCAGAGCTGAAGCCGTCCCCATTGGCAGATACCGATGAACGTCAACTCTAAATTATGCGGTATTATATTTAAGAGAACGGACAAATTTGGACATGGGGACAGGATGTCAGTGAAGAGACTTTATGGTTCCTATGTTTTCTTTCTGAAGAAAAACCTTACAATCTATTCAATAGCGGCGCTGGGTAAACTATAATGCCCCCGAACCTTTGTCGATAAACTTTTTATCCTAGGAAATAAATTAACAAATTTGTTTAAATAAATGGTGATTAATAAAAAATTAAGCTGTGTATTTCCGAAAATCTGGATTATAATAAGTGGTAGTTTAAAATATAATTTATGTCCAATTCAGTCTAGCTTTGATGCACCCTTTACAAAATTAATGCGATCAAGTGCGATCAGATATACTCAGTATGAAACTAAATTAAATCCGTCATTTTTTGCATTTTAATTACCACGCTAATCGTGGTGAAATAAAAATGCATCATCCAATACTGAATACATTTTCAAATAAACGATTAGCATGCTAATCGTCGTAAAATTGGAGTGAAGAATCCAATACTGAATACATGCTACAAATTTCAACAATTAGACTAATATTTCGAAACCAATATAACGATGACGGCTTATTTAAACCCATAGTTGAACTATATATCTAATAGTTCAACCATGATTTAAACTCATTTCTTCATAATCGAGGATCCTGGCTATGCGTTTTGGTTTTCCTTAATTCCGCTAGACCGGAGTTTATATTGGAAAGTTTTAACTCCGCAAATTCTGTTGCACTGTTGCTGTACTGTTGTTGTCAACTTGCAATGTCATGGACTCATGGTTAATGAATTTTTAAGTGTTGGGGCTTCTGTGTTACTTAAATCCAGTCAATCACTATCCCCAAACACAAGTAGGTACTTGGGATTTTTAGTGTGGTGATACAGACAGCAAATGAAAACAATAATTAGGACTGGAAAATTACTAGCCTACTTCTTACTGAAACTTCGCAGCTCAATTTCACATTCTGAATTACTGAATTAGTTACCTAGTCAGTTAAATAAGAGATAATATTAATTCATCTGGCATGAATTTCCAGCACTAAAATAAAATGATGGGAAAGCTCTAATTATGGCTCATGAACATTACTTATAATAACTTATTGTTGTGATTACCTAAGTGCTGTGCTCTTTTGTCTTTTCCTTAGTATTTCAGATTGTCTCTGGTTGTTGGGTAAATATTTTAGGTATAACAGAAACATAACATTCATACTGGGGATGCTGATTTCATAATATCAATTAAAACTTGTATGAAGACTGTGATAGTCACCATTCACCAAGGTCCTACAATTTAGGTACTTATACTTTTCACTTTTCAGATTAGAATACACACAACAGAATAAGTTTCTGAGTATTCTTTCTGCTTCTGATAATAATTCTTTTTGCAGAATCCACACTCTATTGACTGCAACAAGAAGACCTTGAGCTGACAAGGTGAAGGAGAATTGAAACAAAATCTGCTGGGATGTGAGAGTCAAAACTACAAGATTAGTCATGGGATTCACATATTAATCACTCTGCATTTTTGAGAATCAACTCCTTGATTATTATACGACCAGATCAGTTTCCATAGGTAATTATTTTTGGTGTATATTTGTTATTTGGATGTACTGAAAATTCTTTGTTTTATTGTTGTACCTATATTAGAAAACTGATTTTTTTTACCATTTGTTACCTTGATCCTTCAAATCTGGTCTGCATTCTGGTTTGATTAAGCTATTTTGAATATTGGTCTTTTTGAAACTGCCTGGCTGCCCTGGCATCAGCCATCAGGAATGTGAAATCACAAATCACATGAAAATTCACATGGCATCATAATTCCTCATGAAAACATTTTAATCGCATCATTCAATCTTTTAAGGAATAATTAAGTTACTAATGATTATTGAATAGGGTACATATATTAAGAATTTGTTACCTTATCCATGGTCTTGTTTGACATGATTTTATTCCTGATTAACGGATAAACTTTGGTTCATAAATCAAGACTTTGGCTTCACTTTTCTAAACTCTGTAATAATTTAGAATCAAATCAATTCCTTTTGCGCAGCAGTATTATATAAATGTTTCCATGGCATTTATAGATAAACAAGATATATATAAATATTTTTATGATGCAAATTCTGAAACATTTTCTTTAGATGGCTATGACCTCTAGATTTTTAGAGGGCTATGACCTTCACAGGTCCAAGAAATGAGCCTGTTAAAAATTTGTAGAGATTGTTTAGAATATTTTAAATGTGCTCCCTAACTAAGTTGCCATCTCCAACAGAATTTCCTAGTCAAATCTTCGTTGTAATCAATTACTTTGATTCAGCAGATTATGTCAGCTAGCTTATGTTTTGCAGTTCATATAAGATGTACATACACATAATTATTATTGCTATATTGTTGTGACATTTTATACAATTCACAGTTGCACACAATTTTTATTATTTTTCTGTGACCAGCAAATTTTATTCAACCATTTAGGAATATATTAATTGTTGCTTGTGTGTATATATTTTTGTTTATTTTATTTCTATATCCACAGAGTATTTTCTCATTCTTGATAGCAAGGAAATGAGCACAAAGAAAAGTGACACCTGTAAGAGAGAGGTACAAGTGCCCTCCAAAGTTCCCTTGATTTGCTGTACTGGCTTGGGCTTGCTTTTATAGGATTTTTCAGCTGGCCTGATAAATACATTTCTCAGCACTTGAATATTGTCATTCTGTGGCTACTTGTCAAAAAGTATGTTTGGTATGCACTCTTTATTTGCAATTTTTTTTAGCTTGCCATCATCTCACTTGCAGCCACAATCCTGCATTGAAAAACTGCTGCCTGTTGTACTGATGAATTGCACTCAAAGTTTCAGTTACAAATTATAAGTAGACACTTAACATGAACTCACACCTTCAATTTGTGGATAAATTGTTCTTGCCTATTCTTTTCAGCTGTATCAATGTTGAAGTTATTCTTATTCAGCACCATATGTACAAGAAAGATCTTCAAATGCTCACTACTATCTAAAACTGCCTGCTGTTGGCTCAAAATCATCATCTTGCCTGCAGAGTCATCTTTAATTCTGATTCTGCTGGACATGCAAGGGTATTCCTTGCAGTTACTTATGTGCATTTCTATTAGGTACTTTCACAGATATTTGTTTGTTCATGCACTCAACGAGAAGAAAATTATAATCAATTCTGCTCTGTACCTAAGTAAAGAATTTTGAATCATTTTGAACAGTCATCATGCATGAAGTTTTAGAATTAGTATATTATTGATTAAAAAATATTTTTTTGATGTCTCAATTCATATAAGAAATTGTTTTGCATTAATTGATAATCGTATGCACCATGTCCTGAATGCTTGTTGCTGACCCATCCTCCACAACCCACAAAAAACATATACCGTACCTACCTACATTTTATTTTCAATTGCACTGAATTATTCATTTATTTTTATCATTAGTTTCTTCACTTGTATCATTTTGTTTATATTTTATACATACCCTGACAATACACCATATTATTGTACAAGTGATGATGTGAAGGTATTGCTCTGACTGAGACAACTCATTGTACTGCACAACTAATGCAGTGTTTGGTGTGTGTTAGTGTTGCTGTTGTTGCTCAGTGAGTGTCTCTGACTGAGACAACTTATTATACTGCTTAACTAATGCAGTGTTGGGTGTGAAAGTATTGCTCTGACTGAGACAACTCATTGTACTGCTTAACTAATGCAGTGTTTGGTGTGAAGGTATCGGTGAGCGGCATGTCATTCCTGCGCGGCTCCACCAACTATGTCTGGTGTACCACTTCCGTGCTGGGCAAGGGTGCCACCGGTGCTGTCTTCCAGGGCGTCAACAGAGTAAGCAGCATCAAATAAACCTCAATTATCAACAATAGTTCTTATGAAAAACTTTATACCATTGCTGAAGTTTGCAAATAATCATAGAAAAAACATTGTTTTGTACTCATTTATTCAAGTCTGCAGGGCAACTTGGATTACTCCTAAATTTCAGTCATTAGAAAGAATATCTTGCTTACAATCCTGAAATTTTAGTAATATATACCTAGGTACTGGTGTTATTTTCTGTGACTTATTCCTGATTTTCTGTCAAGTCAAAGGAGCAAGTGCTGCCGTTTCTATTTATGGTTACATAGAAAACCTTATGTCGCAATGAATTACAAAAGTAAACTGAAGTCTGTTATGTGATTGACAATTGAAATTATGTTAATCATACATGTAAGGTATAATTCCTGAAAAAATTTTGGGAAGTTTATTACACATAATATAATTCATGAGTTTTCACTGTACTATTAAAAACCATTACCTTTAACTGTACCATTTTCACATCCGTTTATAAATAATGATATTGAGGTGGCTTTGACCTCGTTTGTTCTAAACGCTATATATATAGTACCTTTACAATGTTTAATTGTGCAACGTGTTAATGTCACCTCTGTATCGCTTACATTTGTACTTGGTTTAATAAAAAATATTTAGCCTTTCAAACAGTGGCTATCACCTTTCTTCTTCTGGCCTTCATAATTGGTTTAATGAAAAACATGATGGGTGGCCTTTCAAACTGGTCCATTACCTTTCTTTCCTTTGGCGTTAATACTTTTTCATAAACAAAAACATGTTGTCTGGCTTTTTAAAATGCTAAGATCACGTGTATTTCTTACGGATTTGCAAAGTACACAAATATTGCAGTGGTTAACCTGTGTCATGTTTTCCAGCACACCGGCGAGGCAGTTGCGGTGAAGACGTTCAACCAAATGTCACACATGCGCCCCCCAGAGGTGCAGATGAGGGAGTTTGAGGTCCTCAAGAAAGTCAACCACCGCAACATCGTCAAGCTTCTGGCTATTGAGGAAGAGGTGAACATGGAGCAAATATTGTATATTGACATAAGTCTTGCAAGTTTTCATTCTATGACATGTGCATCTTTTTCACTATTATTTCTAATTTATCAAAAAAATTTAGGTTTCAAGTCTGTATATTATATTAGTATAAGTTGGAAGCAGCTGACTAGGTAAAAGTTAGCAGGTTTATGTATCTTTAGACTGAGGGTTTAGCCAGCTATTTTTTCACCAGTTTTTGATATTTTATAACCAGATTGTCAGGTATGAATAGCATTGACAATTAGTACTTATGTAGCCGTAAACATATTGTTAATGATTGAACACTTGTATGGGGAGCAGCAAGAGAGCCGCGGTAAGGTGATCGTCATGGAGCTGTGCACGGGAGGCTCGCTCTTCAACATCCTCGACGACCCTGAGAACAGCCACGGCCTGGAGGAGAACGAGTTCCTGCTGGTGTTGCATCATCTGGGTGAGTGTTGCTGCTGGTGTTGCACCATCTTGGTGAGTGTTCCTGCTGGTGTTGCATCATCTCGGTGAGTGTTGCTGCTGGTGTTGCACCATCTCGGTGAGTGTTGCAGCTGGTGTTGCACCATCTCGGTGAGTGTTGCTGCTGGTGTTGCACCATCTCGGTGAGTGTTGCTGCTGGTGTTGCATCATCTCGGTGAGTGTTGCTGCTGGTGTTGCATCATCTCGGTGAGTGTTGCTGCTGGTGTTGCACCATTTCGGTGAGTGTTGCTGCTGGTGTTGCACCATCTCGGTGAGTGTTGCTGCTGTATTACATCGGTTTGTTTTTCCTTCCGTAACCATTGAAAGGACGATGAGAATCCTCCAATAAAATTGTTAAAATCTTGAATTCCTGCAGCAAAGGATTTGTTGTCTATAATGCAATAAGATCTTAAGATATCATATTTCACTGAGTTAATGCAACATCAAGTTGAGGTTATCATGGACCCTCTAAAATAATACCAACCTATTGATAAAAATAAACTATATATTCAGTGTAAAAAAACTGAACTTGACTTTTGAGAATAATAAAAAAAAGAATAAAATAACAGTTTGTTAGTTAAAGTAAATAAAAAAACACAGTGTAAAAGACTGAACTTGCTTTTTGAGACTAATAAAAAGACTACCTAATAAAATAACAGTTTGTTAGTAAAAGTAAATAAAAAACACTGTGTAAAAGACTGAACTTGCTTTTTGAGAATAATAAAAAGACTAATAAATTAACAGTTTATTAGTAAAAATAAATAAAAAACACTGTGTAAAAGACTGAACTTGCCTTTTGAGAATAATAAAAAGACTACCTAATGAAATAACAGTCTGTTAGTAAAAATGAATAAAAAACACAGTAAGACTGAACTTGACTGATGAGAATAATAAAAAGACTACCTAATAAAATAACAGTTTGCTAGTAACAATAAATAAAAAACACTGTATAAAAGGCTGAACTTGCCTTTTGTGACTAATTGTAAGACTACCTAATACAATAACAGTTTGTTGGTTAAAATAAATAAAAAAAACACTGTAAAAGACTGAACTTGCCTTTTGAGAATAATAAAAAAGACTAATAAGATATCAGTTTGTTAGTAAAATAAATAGAAACTACAGTGTAAAAGACTTTTGTTTCAGCGGCAGGCATGAAGCACCTGCGCGACAACCACCTGGTACACCGCGACCTCAAGCCCGGCAACATCATGAAGTTCGTAGGACTGGACGGCTCCACCGTGTACAAGCTCACTGACTTCGGCGCTT
The DNA here is from genome assembly GCF_000764305.2 of Hyalella azteca. Lineage (NCBI taxonomy): Eukaryota > Metazoa > Arthropoda > Malacostraca > Amphipoda > Hyalellidae > Hyalella > Hyalella azteca. The sequence continues at coordinate 167,962 of NW_025946074.1, read as the reverse complement.
GTCTCTTATACACATCTAGATGTGTATAAGAGACAGCATGCGCCCCCCAGAGGTGCAGATGNAAAACAAGGTGTAAAAGACTGAACTTGCTTTTTGAGACTAATAAAAAGACTACCTAATAAAATAACAGTTTGTTAGTAAAAGTAAATAAAAAACACTGTGTAAAAGACTGAACTTGCTTTTTGAGAATAATAAAAAGACTAATAAATTAACAGTTTATTAGTAAAAATAAATAAAAAACACTGTGTAAAAGACTGAACTTGCCTTTTGAGAATAATAAAAAGACTACCTAATGAAATAACAGTTTGTTAGTAAAAATGAATAAAAAACACAGTAAGACTGAACTTGACTGATGAGAATAATAAAAAGACTACCTAATAAAATAACAGTTTGCTAGTAACAATAAATAAAAAACACTGTATAAAAGGCTGAACTTGCCTTTTGTGACTAATTGTAAGACTACCTAATACAATAACAGTTTGTTGGTTAAAATAAATAAAAAAACACTGTAAAAGACTGAACTTACCTTTTGAGAATAATAAAAAAGACTAATAAGATATCAGTTTGTTAGTAAAATAAATAGAAACTACAGTGTAAAAGACTTTTGTTTCAGCGGCAGGCATGAAGCACCTGCGCGACAACCACCTGGTACACCGCGACCTCAAGCCCGGCAACATCATGAAGTTCGTGGGACTCGACGGCTCCACCGTGTACAAGCTCACTGACTTCGGCGCTGCTAGGGAGCTCGAGGACGACCAGCAGTTCATGTCTCTCTACGGCACAGAGGAATATTTGGTGAATTGCGTTCATGTCTCTACGGCACAGAGGAATATTTGGTGAATTGCGTTCATGTCTCTACGGCACAGAGGAATATTTGGTGAATTGCGTTCATGTCTCTACAGCATAGAGGAATATTTGGTGAATTGCGTTCATGTCTCTACAGCATAGAGGAATATTTGGTGAATTGCGTTCATGTCTCTACAGCATAGAGGAATATTTGGTGAATTGCGTTCATGTCTCTACAGCATAGAGGAATATTTGGTGAATTGCGTTCATGTCTCTACAGCATAGAGGAATATTTGGTGAATTGCGTTCATGTCTCTACAGCATAGAGGAATATTTGGTGAATTGCGTTCATGTCTCTACAGCATAGAGGAATATTTGGTGAATTGCGTTCATGTCTCTACAGCATAGAGGAATATTTGGTGAATTGCGTTCATGTCTCTACAGCATAGAGGAATATTTGGTGAATTGCGTTCATGTCTCTACAGCATAGAGGAATATTTGGTGAATTGCGTTCATGTCTCTACAGCATAGAGGAATATTTGGTGAATTGCGTTCATGTCTCTACAGCATAGAGGAATATTTGGTGAATTGCGTTCATGTCTCTACAGCATAGAGGAATATTTGGTGAATTGCGTTCATGTCTCTACAGCATAGAGGAATATTTGGTGAATTGCGTTCATGTCTCTACAGCATAGAGGAATATTTGGTGAATTGCGTTCATGTCTCTACAGCATAGAGGAATATTTGGTGAATTGCGTTCATGTCTCTACAGCATAGAGGAATATTTGGTGAATTGCGTTCATGTCTCTACAGCATAGAGGAATATTTGGTGAATTGCGTTCATGTCTCTACAGCATAGAGGAATATTTGGTGAATTGCGTTCATGTCTCTACAGCATAGAGGAATATTTGGTGAATTGCGTTCATGTCTCTACAGCATAGAGGAATATTTGGTGAATTGCGTTCATGTCTCTACAGCATAGAGGAATATTTGGTGAATTGCGTTCATGTCTCTACAGCATAGAGGAATATTTGGTGAATTGCGTTCATGTCTCTACAGCATAGAGGAATATTTGGTGAATTGCGTTCATGTCTCTACAGCATAGAGGAATATTTGGTGAATTGCGTTCATGTCTCTACAGCATAGAGGAATATTTGGTGAATTGCGTTCATGTCTCTACAGCATAGAGGAATATTTGGTGAATTGCGTTCATGTCTCTACAGCATAGAGGAATATTTGGTGAATTGCGTTCATGTCTCTACAGCATAGAGGAATATTTGGTGAATTGCGTTCATGTCTCTACAGCATAGAGGAATATTTGGTGAATNCCAGCAGTGTGTGCTGGTCGATAGGTGACGTGTTGCCAGTTGCCTGCACTGTGTGCTGGTCGATAGGTGACGTGTTGCCAGTTGCCTGCAGTGTGTGCTGGTCGATAGGTGACGTGTTGCCAGTTGACAGCAGTTTGTACTGGTAGATAGGTGACGTGTTACCAGTTGCTTTAGTCAGTGTCTCCTGAAGCTGACCTTGCACATTCCCTGCATTAAATGTTTTGCCACCGAAAGTTTGGTTTTGCCAGACTTAAAACCTTTTTTATGAATTCCTTGCTATAATACTCTGCCGATATAGGGAGGCAGAACTTTTGTTGCACAAAATTTCATTTGTTTTTGTTCATTTATGACATTAGGATGAACCACAAAATTCAATACAAATTACGCAAAATAATTCATAAACTGTGTTATTTGCCTAATTAATTGTATTTATTTGGTTGTCAGGCGTGACGTTGTTCCACGTGGCGACAGGTCTGCTGCCCTTCAGACCACACGGCGGGCGACGCAACAAGGAGACCATGTACAGGATCACCACTGAGAAAAAACCCGGGGTCATATCGGGGGTACAGACCTCAGAAAACGGACCTATTGACTGGAGCAGAGACCTGCCCAGCACTTGCCAGCTTAGCCTGTCAGAGACTGAGCTCTTCCTATACTCTTACTTGTACTTATAGTCTCCGTATACTCTTATACTTATACTTTCCCTATACTTACACTCTCCCTTTACTTTTGCTTATACTTATACTCTCCCTATACTTACACTCTCCCTATACTTACACTCTCCCTATACTTACACTCTCCCTTTACTCTTACTTATACTCTCCCTATACTCTTACTTATACTCTCCCTATACTCTTACTTATACTCTCCTATACTCTTACTTATACCCTCATTATACTCTTACTTATACCCTCATTATACTCTTACTTATACTTATACGCTCCCTATACTCTTACTTGTATTTACATATGTGTAAATTTAATAAGAATTTCCAGCATAAGAATAGGCCAGGAAAATTCAGATAAGGCCTTTTCTATACTCAATTCTATCCACTATACTTTCAAATTTAATAAAAATGTAGCTTGATAAATATTCCGAAAATTATAGTTTTTCAATAAAAATGTTTGAAATATATGAGCTCGCCGGTTCCGTTCTCGTGCAGTATGTCAATAAATATTATTTAATTCGGCAAATTATCACAAAACTAAAAGTAAAAGATCAAGGTGATTCAAGAAGCTTGTGACGTGACGTCTGTTTGTGCAAAGGCCTGGGAAAGCTAGTGACGTGACCTCTGTTTGTGCAGAGGACTGAGGAAGCTTGTGACGTGACCTCTGTTTGTGCAAAGGCCTGGGAAAGCTAGTGACGTGACCTCTGTTTGTGCAGAGGACTGAGGAAGCTTGTGACGTGACCTCTGTTTGTGCAGAGGACTGAGGAAGCTTGTGACGTGACCTCTGTTTGTGCAGAGGACTGAGGAAGCTAGTGACGTGACCTCTGTTTACTGTTTGTGCAGAGGACTGAAGAAGCTAGTGACGTGACCTCTGTTTGTGCAGAGGCCTGAGGAAGCTGGTGACGTGACCTCTGTTTGTGCAGAGGCCTGAGGAAGCTGGTGACGCCGCTGCTGGGCGGGCTGCTGGAGGTTGACCCTGAGCGCATGTGGAAGTTCGAGGTTTTTTTCAGCGAAGTGACGTCGTTGTTGGCACGCAAGCGCATCTACGTCTTCCATGTCAACAGAGTGCAGTCTCTTACCATTTACCTGCAGTCTGACCACAGGTCAGTCTCTTACCATCTACCTGCAGTCTGACCACAGGTCAGTCTCTGACCATCTACCTGCAGCCTGATCACAGGTCAGTCTCTGACCCTCTACCTGCAGCCTGACCACAGGTCAGTCTCTTACCATCTACCTGCAGCCTGACCACAGGTCAGTCTCTGACCATCTACCTGCAGCCTGACCACAGGTCAGTCTCTGACCATCTACCTGCAGCCTGCCCACAGGTCAGTCTCTGACAATCTACCTGCTGCCTGACCACAGGTCAGTCTCTGACCATCTACCTGCAGCCTGGTTTTACCCCGATTATTTAAGCATCGTGCATTGCTGTCGATTTAATAGGACTGATGGCATTTCAATAATTGTTTTCCACATAGCTCTCTCGTTGTGATCAAAATTTACAACTTTTGTTCTGGTTTGCAGTTACGATCGCCACAAGTACTGAGAATATGCAAGCCACAGAAATACGAGCAGCTGCAGTGGCTGATCAATAAGCATTAAGCAGGCCCGGTTGATGCTTATTGGATGTTGCTGTAGCATTATCACTAGCCTAGATGTAGCCATCACTACTAGGTGCATCCATAATCAATAGTCGTGTCAACTATTATTACGTATCTATTAACACAGACCCACACGTTTCAGATACGAGCAGCTGCAGTGGCTGATCAAGGACCAGTCTGAGGTGGCACCGGAGCACCAGCTCTTGCTGTACAACAACTCGACGTTCTCCAAGCTTTTGTATTGCCCAGACACAAGCCCCGCGTCCTCCTTCCCCACCACGACCCCCCACAAGCCCCTCATGCTCTTCTCGGCCCACGAGCAGGACATCGTACTCACGCTACCGAAGACTCCAAGTGAGCCGTCTTATTTTGGTGGTTTTCCTCGTGTTTTTCTATTCATTTTTAGCTTAAATTTCCCAGGCAGGCATGAAGTTTTCTAGCAGTTGACCCATACTTTTACTCCTTGTCCCTGCTAGGTTGGAAATTTCTTAGTTCCAATTAGTAATACCGCGTCGATGCTGGTTTGTAGTTCCTCAGCCGTTGAGCCATACCTCTACTCTTATTCTCAGCTAGGTTGTAAATTCCTCAGTTTCCTAAGTAATACTTGGTTGTTACAGGTCTGAAGTTCCCCAGCTTCCCCAACGTAGTGAGCGTGGACCAAGACGCTCTCACCGGCAAGAGCATCTGCAGCGTGGGGCACGCGGTGTGCAGGATGGTGGTACACCACGCGTCCTGCGTTGCCCTCATCCACGACGCCGTCGCCCTCTACAGGTTAATGGAGAAGCTTGTCTCTACTCTCACAGTTAATGTTGATGCACATGGTTTAACTCTCTGGGTTAATATTGAAGAATATATTTACCTCTGGGTTTGAAGGGAAGCTCGTCTATTCTCATTAGTAGAATGATGAAGGCCATAATTAATCTCTATGTGTAATGCTGAAGCTAACCTTTGCTCTCTAGATAAATTATGTGGAAAGAGTTCTGTTGTCCCTACAGTTTTTTACTTATGAACTCTACTTTTCGTATGCGCTGCTGTTAAATTACACATAACTTTAATTTTTATCGTAAATATTTAACGAATCACCGTTGAACATGCTATTTCTAACTAGTATTAATAGATTAATGATTTGTGTGACATGTTGCCGCATGAGTATCTTGTTGATGATAACTTCCTTCATAACAGGACTGTGCTGATGAGTGAAGCTAAGGAGATCGTATCAGAATGCGAACGCTTGAGGTCCTCCACGCAGTTAACTTCAGACAGCTTCACTCAGCTGGTTACTCACCACAGACGCTTCCTCACCACCTGTGTCATCGCTTGCCCTTCGAACCAACTGCAGCCATCCACTCCACCAGCTGAGATCACTGACGAAATGGAGAGTTTTGTACATTTAGGAGACGAGGCTATGGGAGAGGGACAGTCAAGACTAGGTGAAGCACAGTCAAGACTAAGCAATGCACAGTCAAGGCACAGCGATGCACTGTCAAGACAAGGCAATGCTCAGTCAAGACACGGCGATACGGAGTCAAGACACAGCGATGCGCAATCAAGACTCTCTAACGGGGACAGTGGCTCCGGCATCCGCATCACAAGAATAGAGAACGATTCCAAAGCGACGGTCACTGGACTCAGAGACGCCCTCGAGGACCTGGTCAACAACCTCGTTGAGGAAGACAAAAAGGTCCTTCATAGATCATATGTTGCAGATATTCCATTTATGTTCATTTTATCATCGCCACAGCATTGAGAGATGGAAAAACTCACACGAAGACTACGCCAGTCATATGTTGCCAATATTTATACAATATATTTTTATACTTTTAATTGCTTAGCTTTAGAAAGAATATAAAACTCCTACCGGGACTCCTACTTTTGTACTGAAATAACTCCTACTGTTGATTGTGTTCAGCTAGCTTCACTCTTTAAGCTAATATTTCTAACTCAGAAACAAAAATACTACTGCTCAAGCTTTATTCTATTTGTGTAAATAACCTCATCCTCATGACATAGTAATTCCATTCACTAAATCCTGTCTTTGATATGTTATTGATATTGATGTGTTAATAATATTGATATGTTAATGATGTTGGTATGTCTATGATATTGATATGTTAATAATATTGATACGTTACTGGTATTGTAGGTGCGAGTGTCCATGGAGAGCCTGGGTCGCCTGACCAGTCAGCTCAACAGTCGCCTGGTGGAGGGCGATCAGCTGGACCAGAGCTGGCAGCTGCAGCTCACCACCATCAACAGCTCCTGCAACATCACCACCACACCAGCATCGTCCCTCGCCAAGAGCAAGATCGGCGTAGCTGTGTCCCCCATCACCGCCCCCTCAGTGTCCCTCACCCCCGCCTCCATGCAAGGTACTCACCCCTCTCCTCCTGCCCTCACCCCCGCCTCCATGCAAGGTACTCACCCCTCTCCTCCTGCCCTTACCCCACCCTCCATACCAGGTAACACTACGCTATGACTTTTATTTCCCTATAGAGCTAAGGAAAGGGAATGAAGAAGGTCGATGTGGACGTTTTTCTCCGAGTCATTTGAAGACATAGTTTTCTGAGTAGGCCTCCATGTTGTACAAAATGGAAGACATGAAATAGCATTCCCTGGAAAAATAATTTACTAGAAATGCTTTGAATTTGAAAAAATGTAAGACGAGTAGGCTTCTTTACCTACTCCATTAAATTTATATAATCGAGCAAAGTTAATTATAACGTGTAACTCTAAATTATTTAATGCAGTGAACGGGTCAGGCGAGAGCGCCGTCGACGCGATGGCCAAGACGCCCGCCATAGCGGCCACTCTTGTGGGCAAACTGAAGGACTCGTGGCAGCATCTGCTGAGGGACAGAGCGGCCAGAGGTGAGGGACAGAGCGGCCAGAGGTGAGGGACAGAGCGGCCAGAGGTGAGGAACCGAGCGGCCAGAGGTGAGGAACAGAGCGGCCAGAGGTGAGGAACAGAGCGGCCAGAGGTGAGGAACAGAGCGGCCAGAGGTGAGGAACAGAGCGGCCAGAGGTGAGGGACAGAGCGGCCAGAGGTGAGGGACAGAGCGGCCAGAGGTGAGGAACCGAGCGGCCAGATGTGAGGAACAGAGCGGCCAGAGGTGACGGACAGAGCGGCCAGAGGTGAGTGACAGAGCGGCCAGAGGTGAGGGACAGAGCGGTCAGAGATGAGAAAAACGTGGTAAAATTGATGCTTGACCAGGTATTGTTCTTTTCTTTTGTATGTGTGTGTCTTTTTTTCAGTTAAAGCGTGCCTTGGCGTTGTATTTTTTTGTTTTGTGCTGGTTTTGGTGTGCGGATTTAGTTGTCATTTCGAGTAGCTAACCCAGGTATTTTTTCTTTCTTTTGTATGTGTGGGTATGTTTTTTTAGTTAATGCTTGCAAACAAACATTTGTTTGTTTTGTGCTTGTGTGGGGTGTGGATTTGTTGTCATTTCAAGTACCTTGTATTGTTTATTGCAGCGCTGACGTTCAACGACGAACAGTTCCACCTGCTGGAGAAGCTCAAGATGAAGGAGACGGCCAAGAGCTTGGAGTGTCTGCTGGGCTGCTGCGCCACCACCTTGCACACCTCCACTGACGGTCTCGCAGACTGGTGCAAGTAAGAGACTTGATACGTTATTTTATTCTTTATTTCTTCTTTATTTAATGACTGTTGCAGAACAATTAAGTACTTTTTCAAAGGTACAGTTGAGTACTTTTTAGCACATTTTCTCATTTATGGAAAAAATGCACTATTGTGCTCGCCATGTTCATCCGTCTGTCTGTCTGTCCGTCCGTCCGTCCGTGACTTCAAGTTTTCGTCGACGAGAAAATGCGCTCTCTGTCACTCACTGCAGTGAGTACTGAGTTATATTTTTTATAAGTGCAGTTAAGTACTTTTTAGTACTTTCTTGTACTGAAAGTTAGTTAATATAGGTACACTTTACATTAATGTATGATCATGTTGGCTATGTTTTGCGGCTGCAGAGTGGCTCAGGTGCAGAGGGTGCAGGTGGATATCGCTTTATCTGACCAGCGACGCCACACAGAACAACTGCAGATCCTGCAGGCTAAACTTGCAGCCACGCAGGACTCGTACCACACCCACGCCAACAGACTCCTCAACGCTCTGCAGGACTCGTCCATAGCTCTGCAGGTCAGTGGAGCTCCATTATTGCTGGCAAACAGACTCACGATTTTATGCGGGCCTGCATTGTTATTTTGGTTTGGTAAATCCTACTGATTTAGCTGATTTTGATGTTCGTGCCGTCCGTGTATGTAATCCTTCTATTTTCATCACATATTTATTCCATATTTATCTTCTAAATGGAAGGTTAGTGCACCCCGGATAAGTCAACAATTAGGATCTCGTGAAATTTTTTTACCCTATGTTGATCAGTAAAACAAAACCAACAATAAATCTCCATTGACAAAGTCCTTTTCAATTACCAGGGCCGACCAGCCCCGACCATCTCTACCCCCGCCGCTGCCGTCCCGACAAATTCAACCCCTGATGACCCCCAAGCTGGCCCCGACGACCCAGACGACGCTGGAGCCACCGCCCCCGGCTCGACCAAACCCAGACGGAAGCCCAGGACCCGCCGTAGTGTGTCGGGTCATCGCGCTGCTGTCGCTAGGAAGTACGCTTTGTGTTCTTATCTTCTCATTTCTTTTCTGAGTTTTTTTGCAATAGCATTTTCCTGCTTCCGTGTTTACATGCATTACAGTTTCTTGCATATTTATTGCCTGTTTTTATCGCTTTTTTTCTTCGGTGAGTATGACGTAAACTCAAATGCAATTTTCTCATACCGTGCATTTTGTAGCCCTAAAAGAAAATCACAGAAACTCTACCTTTTTAATAACTTTTGTTTAACTTATAAGTATTCCGTAAGGATAAATAATGATAGTTGAACACATCCTCGTTTTTTTAAGCTAAGACATCAGGCATGGTTACATAAATGTTACGTCTTTTTATTAACATCTGATTTACTATTATCTTACGGACTGATCGTTATTTCTCTAGGAAGTCCGCCATCAAATCATTCATGTATTGGTTTTTACGTAATTATTTATAACCATTATAGTATAGATTTATTTTCATATTATATAAGCAAAAATTTTGCAGTTTGGAGCGTGTGAACGAGAAGCAGGAGGCGACGCTGCGTCTGCTGGAGGAGGCCAGGACCCTGGCCAATCTGGTGCGTCAGACCGTCGTGTTCGGCCAGCAGCACCTGCAGCAGTGATGGTCAGCAGCACCTGCAGCAGTGATGGTCAGCAGCACCTGCAGCAGTGATGGTCAGCAGCACCTGCAGAAGTGATGGTCAGCAGCGACGTTAACCATGGAGCCAGATTCTCCTGTGAATTCACCGCCCGAGTTTTGGTTACGTTGCAGAATACTTTTTTGTATTCAAATGAATTATAACTAATTACTATTCTGGTGAAATAATTGATGTGTCATTTCTTAAGGAACTATTTCTACGGGTGACCCTAGAATTTTTTTTTTTTTTTTTTATATATAAAGGCCTCCCACATTCACCATTCCAACGAAAAAAAAAGGAATTGATTTTATTAATTAAAAACAGGGAATGGTTTCATGTCAATGATCAGGGCCCCGACCTTAACGCCTCTGATGGTGGCCTACACCGACTCCGAGGGTCACTGAGCTGTGACGCGAGCGAGGAGCGGGCCCACGTCGAACTTTTCTCTGACCGCTGACGAGCACACTCAGTAGAAAGACGTGTCAATAATAAAATCGCCGCGTCAGCAAAAACGAGACGAGAGAATGGGAGCAACGCACGTGCAAGGCAACAGAGCAAACAACAAGCAATCGAGGAGCTCTTAGGCACCACACAACCTGCTCTCGTGGATGCTCAGTTAACACTCTCAGTTAACTTTACTAGAATTGCACCCTAGAATTGCACCTTTAACTTGATGACGAAGCGTTCACCTACTGCTGAATTCAACTGATTCTTCACTTACTAAGCTCATCAACTTTTTGTGCACTTTTGGAAATAATCATTACTTAGTCAATTTTGTACGGTTTTCCCTTGGGTGCACAACTCCACTATTCACAATTCAACTTCATTAGATTGCATTCATCTATATTCAATTGCATTTAACTGTTCAAACTGTTGTATGTTACATGAAATATTCGTGGTAAATTGATGGCTCTAAGCTTGCAAGACTCCGGCGTTGTCACGTTGGTTCTGAGCTTTTGTAAGAATCTTTTGATTTGGATAATATTGATCTTCAGCATTTGAGAAATCAATTAATTAGCTAATACTTGATTATCAATCGCCTATTAATGGCTTTCTAATTAGTCTTCGCTAACCTGCTGACTGATACTCATGCTCACAAATTCTTACGGTGTCGTTTCTTGTTAATATTAAGTCTTAGTGTACGACTGTTTAGTCGTTGAGTGACTGCAACGTTTTGGGAGGAGCTAGTCGTGGGTTCGAGCCCTGGAGAGCTCAGTTAATTTTGTGGTGTTGTTTAGTAGCCGTCGAGGGCTGTGCTTCCATGGTTCCATGTGGTTCAGCGTGGTCTTGGGTTGTGCATTAAAACAAACCCCGCGTCTGTGGATCTCTGTAACGAAGGGTAGTTTGCTTTACCTGATATACAATTGGGCTATTCTGAGTGACACATGACGTAACGATGTAATTAGCGCGGAAAAAACGTGTGTACAAATTGTGAATGTTGTACGTAATTTGTACTATGTCGTGCCTTATTCCCAAGTGGTCGCAAAAATGTTATTTACAATTATATTTCCACCTAGAATCTAATTTTACTGTCATCGTAGTATCGATGGCTGTTCACAATTAATTTTTAAACAGACATTTTATAATATTCGTTGAATGAATATTACAAATATTTTACTATTATAGTTTTATGTTTCAGTCGAATTAGTTTACGAAATGTTTTTGTAAATTAATTTGAAATCGGCCAGTATTTTGCTCCTTTATAGTTAAGCCTAATTTGATTAGTTTCTCGAATTCGACATGAATTCAAGTTAGGTTAACAGTCTTGTTTTATTTTTTATACGATTACTCGATACGAATTTCCAAGTCTTGTCTCTTAAAGTCATAATATGAATTAAAGTATATGAAAATTCAAGTTTCAAACATTTTCCATCTAATATAAATTGCATTCCGAATGATGGCTCTTCCTTAACAACCTGTCCTAAATTTTACTTATATTTCCATCCTCATGATAATTTTTCCCCCGCCACACTCTGGTTAAAATTATTTCCTCTAGTTATTATTATTATTAAAACGGGGGAGAAATAATTCCCTGCTAGTTGGGGGTTTCATCCCTCGTGCCTTTCCTCCTGTAAATTTGATGTTGCTAAGATGCAGCTCACGTTAATTTAAGTATATGTATATTTTTTTACGCTCAGTGTAATAGATTTAATAGATCCTCCTCATTGCCTCTGTGATACGCGCCGGAATCTGTTAAACCTGAAGAGTTTAATGAACAGCGCCGTTTATCAACGCTTGTTTCATTTAACCATCCGTTGACTCTGACTGAAGATTTACGGCAACAGCGCAGTTTATCAACGTTTTAATAATCTGAAACTGTAGGGACATAGTACAATTAGCGATCCAATTTTTTGCTTTTGTGGTTAATTCTGACCCATCTTGGCCCGCTGTTATCATTTTTTTCGGGTTTTTATCTATGGTTTGGTCTTGAGTGCAATGAAAAATGTTGCCGTTTATATTGCTATACGATTCTATTTATAAACTGCCATCCATAAAAAAAATTCACACAATTAAATTTTTGGGTTAGCAAGCTTGTCTAATTCAGTAATTCTGACCAAAAAATATTAGTTGATATCGCTCATGGTATATTATTCATTTCAAAATTTTATTCAGTATGATGAATAATATGACAAAATTAGTGGAATATTTAAAACGATTTTAATTTATGTAAAATTGAGTATTGGACCATGAAATGGGCCAGAAAAAAACTTAATTTTTCATTTTATGTGTATTGTCTACAGTTCTAATTAGAGGAAATGGGTGGGAGCTGCCTTTAATAAATTGTCATTTTTTTTGAGCTTCAGTGCAGTATTTTCAATCGTGATGCAATCCATGGTTGAACCATGATGCAATCATTGTATGGTTTTGTTCGATTAGGTTGCATATTTGTGGCTTAGGTCTGCGACATGCAGTATAAACTCTCCAAGGAACTTCGTAAAATTTTTATGCATTATATTACTTAATTATAACACTGCTCATAAACATTTCATTCACAAATTTGAATCAATATTTTACAAGCAAACATATGCGCATAATGTAATCAATTGAAGGATGCGCCATACCTTTTGGCCCTCAAAGGAGCACCGGCTAGTCAGCTGCTCAATGCGCAGTCGGCTGAAGACCGCGGTGCCGTAAACATCTCGTGTTAAGATTGTTGTGTTAATTTTGTTTAGTTTCTTGTATGGGCTTCCTTTCCATCAAATTATTAGTTGTTTTTTAATTTTGAAAATTTGAGTATGCCTTACCGTTTAAAAATTTGAATAATCTTGTTAGTCGTATTACATTTATCTTACATCGAGTGGAAACTATCGCTTTGGAGCAGCTGATCGAAAAAACGAGCTACGGCAACTGAGCAAAATGTACACAGTTTCAGGCGGACCCACCAGAATCATCAACCGAACAAGGAGAGGTGAGGTGTTGCTGAATCGTTTTCTTCGTTCAAAGTTTGTTATTTTTTCCTTGTCGCACGCCTACAGATAGTGTGGTTATATACTTCCTTTGTTGAAATAATTGTTACAATGTCTAAGCTTTTCTTTCGTGACGCAAAAGTGAAAAGAGGAGGTTAAGCGTGAGAAACGGTTTGACAAATTGACAGTGACACTTTGACTTGATTGTTGACACTTGGACTTGATCATTGATTTTATATAATATTTTTTATGTTAATTTACTATTTTGTCCTAATTTAGAAATTTTAGATCAATTAGATGTCAGAAGTTCAGAACCAAGATTGAAAAATCTTAACTATTAAAATTTAAAGCTGCAGGCTTGTCTGATATAGATATTTATCTTCCCATGTCATGACCTTTCTCTATATATATATTACTCTTTGTACCTTAGTCTCTGAGACATGGCTAAATTTTTGAAGCTAAGTTCATCAAGTTTGCAGCTGTAAAAAAAAATTGCTGAGTCTGTATTATAAGTAGGGTAAACGCAGTATATTCTGACACATTAAGGAAGGACGCATCAAGAAATGAAAAACTATAAAAAAATAACCATATGCGTTACTCCAGTTCTGTTTGCTTTATGTGACTCGCAAAACACCGTACTACGCGCCAGCAACGATGAAACGTCACAAAATGTTGCCATATTTATTTAAAAGCCTTTAGAATGCAAACCTACCAAATCCCTATATTCCGACACTGCGTGTGGCAATATTTGGCACGTGGTGACTGGTGAGGCGTATTCTGTCCGTGCTTCAAATTCTACTGATACATAATGCCGTCATCCACGTCACATGTGTTCGAATTCCGTTCGCTGTGGCCTGTGTGAGCTGTATTGGAATACAACACGGCTTTGAATTAGAAGACTAATGAATATTGAACACCACTTAATTACGCTTTTAATTAACAACTATTGAGCTTTTAATTAAGCAAATTTTAATTTTTGTACATAGCTTGGAACGATCTGTGTGTGTCCAATTCAAGTTATGACGGAATTAGTTTTCATGTGTCTAAATCCATTTCTCAACTTAATCATGTATTAATTTATTTACCACTTGAAATCAGCAAATACAAGTATACTTAAAGGATTCCTAATAACTTATCTAGTAAAAAAATGGCATCATTTAAAAAAAAAAAAGTGGTCTAAGTTACCCCAGTTTACGGTACACGGTACATCTACAAAAATATCCATAAGCACATTTTCAGTGTGGCCATTTTTGGCAGGAGCTGCTAATGACCTGCTAAGTAGAGTTTGACAATATTGCTGCCAAAATAAGGTTTTCAGACCCAAAATATTATTAGTAACATTAAGGAATTGTTGCAAAAACTATCTGAACCTTCATGATTTTTTACAATACTTGCTACAGAGAATTTTTGAAGAAGATCTTCTGATGTGTTGCCCAAGTTTTTCAGATATATAATCATCTCTACTCTCAGAATGGACAGAACCCTAGGACAGATGTGTAGTTTTGGATGGCAGAAGTTCAAATTTTTTTTTGTAACAACATATTTTCAAGCCATGTAATTTCTGATTGAACCAAATTACTATGGAACTACTGGGTTCGAAATTCTCTGAAACTAAGTGATTTTGGAGCCCTGCTTATATGTATAAAGAGCTTTCCAATCCTGGTTATAACCAAGAGATTTAATGCACTTGTCATACCTCTTTCAGAAAGAGAGAATTCTGGTGCTAAATGTGTGACCCAGTTTCTATGATGTAACCTGTTGTAAAACATTATTTTTTAATCATTATATGCATTTTTGTGCCTCCTTTACTTTGGGCATGAGGTCTGACTGTCAATGTAGAGTATATATATAATCTCAACCTTATCTGGTTTTATCCAGCTGAGCAATAGCCATCAACATGCATTAAGAATTAATTTTTACGAATTTTCTTCTGTTTGCATGTCAAATATTACTTAGTGAGGAAGTTCTGTAGTTATATTCCAGTACAATCTAATCTCAAGACTCAAACATTGAGCAAATTTCCTAAAAATTCCCTATGAAAAATGACCATTTCACAGGTTGAAAATCACAAAAGGTAAAATGTGCCATTTTACTTGAATGTAACACTGGAAACAATTAAGTGCCATAAGTTATCATCTGCAATGTCAAAATTCTACTGTCATGTTGATGTCTTTCAAGATACAATTTGGAACCAAGCCAGAAAATTTCAAATTATATTCTTCCAACTTGCAAGAGACCTGCACAATTCCAAGTTTAAATAAATTACCTTAATTTGAAGCTACAAGGTTCAAGATTCAACCAAAATGCAATATTTTGAAGACATCCAAATGTATTCACCAGTTTTCCAATATGGGAGCCAGGCCAACCTATATATTACATAAACATTTCACTTGTGCCAGCTTTACTCCCCTGTCATTGGTACAAGCATCTAGGAACTAGTCATTCTTATTTATTTATATTTTCAACACAATTCAGCATAATTTTCAAAAATATTCTGATGGCAAAACAATGCATCACCTCACATATAAAAGATAGCAGTGTGCAATTGGAATATATAGGTAGATCCCAATTGAATGGATTAGCTGAGAGGAAAATGTCACAATATATTATTGTGAATTATTATTCAAGTTAAATACCAATGTTTTCTTTGTTATAAAGATTAGCTGTACTATATTTTTTTATTTCAAGCTAAAATATTCTTTAAGTTTACCTAAAGTTCCGTTTGATTACTGGCCAAATGTAAATAGTTTTAACTGTCGGAAAGTTACTGTGGAGACTTTTTCATGCCTTTTTGGCGCATTTTATCACTTATGGAAAAAATGCACTATTGTGCTAGCCATGTCCGTCCGTCCATCTGTCTGTTCATGACTTCACATTTTTGTCGACGAGAAGAGAAAATGCGCTCTCTGTCACTCACTGCAGTGAGTACTGAGTTATATTTTTTCCTTTTCCACACTTGACACACTTTTATAAGGAACCAATGAGGAGCTGGTTTAATATAAATGTATGCTGCTCAGGGTGTTGTGTCTTTTATGGAAATGAGCTAACAGCTAAGATTTCTTGAGATGTTTCATTATTTCTATCTTCTTGTAGATATTCCCCTCAAATTGGAAAACTTGGAAGTGAATCGGGATTTGAGAAGAAAAAATTCTGGAGACTCGGATGATTCAGAGCAATCCGTGATGAGGTAATGTAGTATTGTTATTTTGGTTGTAATACTATTATTCAATGTATTCATGGTCTTCAACTTGCATTCAGAGTCACTTTCATAAACTTTTAGAAAATGTTATTAAATCAAATTATCAGCAACTACTCTTTATGGATGAGTTTTATTTCTCAAATTTTTGTTCTGACACATAGGTACACAGTAATAGACTACATACTGTTGTGTAAAATTTTTTTGGCAAGTCATTTCCATAGTGTTAATAAATTTGTGTGCAGTTCCCCACGTTTGGTATTCCAGCCAGCAACATCTGGCAAAGGCTCAAGAAATGGCAACAACAGACACAACAGCAACTCCAATAGCCAACAAGAAGCATCTCCCCCTCTTTCTCCAAGCCATATGGAGATAGTCAACTTTTTCAGCTCATGTAAGTAAACTCCAGAATTTTGTGAGAAACTTTTTTAGCTCATGTAAGTGAACTCCAGAATTTTGTGAGGAACTTTTTCAGCTCATGTAAGTAAACTGCTGAATTTTGCAAGGAAATTCTTTATTTTGTGTAATTTAACTCCAGAATTTTGTGATATAATTTTTCAGTTCATTTAAGTGAACTTCAGAAATTTGTGAGGAACTTTTTCAGCTCATTTAGATGAACTGCTTAATTCTATAAGGAAATTCTTTAACTTATGTAATTTAACTCCAGAATTTTGTGAGGTTAGTTTTCAGTTCATTTAAGTGAACTTTAGAATTTTGTGAGGAACTTTTTAAGCTCATTTATGTGAACACCAGAATTTTATGAAGATATAAATTTAGATTTGCAGCCCATAGGAGGTGAAAGATTTCATTACATGCCTTTAGTTGCTATTAACTCGAGTGTGTACTGTTCTATACCATCATATAATATCCACAATGAAAAGTTGGCATGATTTTATGAATTGGAAATGTGTAATAACTGAATTTGTCCAATATATACTCCTGAGGAAAAGGGGAATTCGAATTAATTCACCGTTGATCATCCTATCATGTAGGAATATTTGATGCCGCGCTGCTACATCACCTCATTGCTAGAGGTTTCATGGGATACTATTATTTTAACGTAATTGTGTTTTAAAATATTTGTACGGCTTCCTTTGATATAAAAGTGTTGAATTCAAACGATGTTTTGTTGTAATTTATTCTATTGTGTTGCATCTGTAGAAAAGTACGGTAACAAATTACATGGATGTTTTCATTCCTAATTGCTGCCATAACTCTCGTTAGTGTTAAGGTACAAATGAAATATTTCTTAATCATGCATCTCATGGTAAACTTGCGAGCAGGCGTGAGATTTGCGTTGCGTCACGTGAACGTCTATTTAAGATTAGTTCTCTGCTTTTGTTGTGCGCGGTGCCAAGAGTGTGCGCTTAATGGCCAACTCACTGCACGTGACTTTTGAACCTGCCGTGTATGATGTTCACGATGGCTGCTGCTGGGAACGGCGCCTCATTTCACTCGCATCATTTATTAGCAAATTATTTATTTATTAGCTAATTTTCAATCGGATCCTCCATAGTGTAGAAGTTTGGGCTTGAGGGCGACAACGTTCAGATGTAGCCGCTTGCTCCTGCGATGTTAGGACCGGTTTTAGTAGTGGATGATCGGGATTTTTTTGGTCGTATGGCTGCGCGGAGGCCAGTTGCTGGTGGACTTTGTACCCCGCTATAATTTCCCTGATTTTCGTCATGCTGGGCTTGAGGATAGCCAGTGCCGGCGATTGTGTAACGAGCACAATAGGCTTGCAGCTCAGGATTGTTATCTTTCTATATTGAACTGATGGAGGCGCATGCACTTCTTACTGACACTTGAAACGGTTAATTAACACGCCATAGTAATATGAAGACAATTATTACTGCATAAGCAGTGTATAATGCTACCTGACTCCTTTGGCAGATGTACCTTAGTTTACTCCTTAGTGTGAAGACAGTAACTCTCTTTACCAGGCTCGCAGATTCGTATGTAATAAACAACGGTATCCATGTAGAGAAATGGTCAACCTCCTGTCCACTAATGGAACATTCGTTACCGGGCCTTATGCACGAATAGCAAAGACAAGGGTTGACGTTTTTTGCAATAAAGGTTAATCATGTGCCGACGTGCTCTCACGTGCTGTAAAATATGACCATTTATTCGTGTAGAAGGAGACCCACGTGGACGAGTTCCAGCCTCGCTCAGTATTCAGGATACGTTTCATGCTTCTTCTAGAACATGCCGTGGGCTGTAGGCAACCGTCGTGGCTCGAGAGCTAAACCACCAACTACGATGTTGACCCATGTTTCCCATACTTCTGTACCTGTTAGCCAGGTTAGCATGTTAAACTTTTTTTCATCATTTCCATATATGGCTAAATTGAACATCCCTCTGTAATTTATCTTTAAAGTGCTCCAGTTTTGGAATTCGAGAACCTAGACGATGTTGAAGCAGCCTTGAGCTTCGTGTATTGAAAGAAAAACTTGATATCATTTTGAATAATCTATAGAATAATACGCATAAATCCGCATTTGTTCGATGCATGGTCGAAACCTGAAGGCGTTTCGGCGAAATTTAATCATGGTTCATGGTAGCATATCTATAACATTGAGTTACCGGTTGACAGTCTCAATACTCAGGGACGTTTACGACTTGTATGCTTCAAATTCTTGGTGTCTCTTTCCGTCTGTTTGATCGTATTTGAATGCCGTCTTATCTTATATCTTCTTATCTGCACCTTATCTATCGAAGACCCTTGGAATTAATTCGTCCCACTGTTACTAAGAGATTACCGATCATGCACGTTTCAATTATTTGGTCTGTCGAACGTTATCTTTTAACTAGTGTATTATCGCAAGATATTGTTTTCTCTGCTAACATTGCATTGCTAACTAAAACTATCTTCGCTATATAAGGCTATATTTCTTTGTTGATTTTCAAGCTCCGATGGAGTTTCGATTTTAGCCAAACAATTTTTAAGCGATCACGATTCGTGCCATGAGTTAATAATATATAATGGAGTACAGGCCTATTCGTTGAAGAAGTTTGAATAGGACTGAGACAGTACGGTTACCCACAACACCGTTGCCCTGTGTTCCTCGTTTACGTTCGCTGCCGAATTGTGAATTAAGGCTTCAAACCCGGCCCCATTCCTGCCCGATTTATCTCTGAGCCCGAATTAATTTATTTGTTATTATCCGCAATAGAAGGTCCATACAAATGGTCGGCTCCACTAGATATGTGACCAGTTTTTATAATCGGGAAAACCTCAGCAAACGCGCCTCTGAGATTCGGGTATAATGTTGATTTTTCTCAATACACTTTACATTATAATTAATGTACACAAAAACTTAAAATTTTTGTTTCATTCTTGAAAAGGCGAATAGTTGGACTTAATTTATTGTATTTTTCTGATTTATTCATGTAAATTTACTTTCTCTCGGCCTAAAGACTTCCTACGTTTTGGAATGTATGCTAAATGGAAATTCTGGTGCAGAAGTTAATGACATAATTATTATAGGCTATCATGAAGTGCATATTTGTATTAACTCATCCTGTAAATACCTGCCTCAGCTTCATGATATGCATGATAGTTGTGGGTAGCATATATGATCAGGGTGATTGTCAGCACGCAGGATCGCTTGCTGCGGTATGTTGGTATACCGACACTATTATTTTGTGCTGTCTTCATGAATAATGGTGATGCGTTTCCCTTTGTCTGGAGGTATTCTTAGTGTCACCATCATAAAACTAGAGTGTATTTGTTTCGCTTCGTTGGGTATTGTCGATGCTGCATTGTTTCGGCGGCTTCTCGGGTTTGTATTTTTTCTGATAATTGATTCTGCTAGTTGCACGGCATCTCATCATAAGAGGCATTTCATCATTGACGCATTTCATCAGTGAAGCGTTTCATCATTGCCGCATTTCATCAGTGAAGCGTTTCATCATTGACGCATTTCATCATTGACGCATTTCATCAGTGAAGCGTTTCATCATTGACGCATTTCATCAGTGAAGCGTTTCATTATTGACGCATTTCATCAGTGAAGCGTTTCATTATTGACGCATTTCATCCTTTATACAAATTTTAAGCTAACGTAACCTACATGTACTTATGTTTCCAAACTGCACTTTATGCAATAAAGAAATTTTATGGTGAATTGCTTTAGTGATGAAATGTTAAAATGATGAATTGCTATAGTAATGAAACGTCTCGTATGATGTGGTGACTGGCTACCTATTCTCTTTGAAAGTCAAAATATGTAATGATGCATCCAACTGTTTTGAAAATTTCAGTTTTCTCTGATTCGTAATTTTCATGCAGTTTCACCCACTATTAGATTTATAATCATTAAAACTAAGAGGTGGCGTATCTTCATTTTAAAATCGCTTAAAGGCTCCTACTAGCTTACATTCCTAGAATTTTTTATTGTGATTCAAAATAGATAGCAGTGTAACTCCATTCATCTCTTAAAGGATACTACTTACATATATTTCTTTATACTTTTTTTATTGTTATTCAAATACAAGGCAGCATAAGACCATTCATTTATTAGCTATCACTTTTTCATATTCGTATTGTCTTTTGAACTGGCTTTTGCCACGTGGTTACCTCGTTGCTCCTTCACTGTAATCGTTGTTGCGGTCTCCTCATGTAATTTGATCACTTGCATCTGAAGACACGTGGTTATTCCTGGGCTTGCTGTTGCTACTCGAGATAGCGACTGCTGCTCCTTGCGTCTCCCATCAGTACCGAGCAAATATATTTTTTGACCGCTGTTCAGTTATTTATTTTGTTTTAAAATCTGTGGTGTTAATTCTTTTTTAAATAATTGCCTTAGCGATGCCGGTCCGTCGTTACACGATAATAGACACTCAGAAAGGCTAGCAATATAAAAATATACGAATATTGCGACAAATAGTGCACGTGGTATGATATTTTTAACGGCATGTTCAGCTGTAGCAGCCGGCTCTGCTGATCCATCGTCCCGTGGCAGAGGCAACCGGCTCTTGCTAAAGCTCCGCCCATCTGCCGTAGCCTGAAGACTCCTGGCTGCCACTTGTTCTTCTAGAAGTTTGATCATTATAATCCACTTCAGCGCACTCATTATAATCTACGTCAATGAACAATAACCTGTTTCGAAATGGTTCGTCAATAGAATATCGATTCTGTACATTTTGAGTTCATGTGCTTGATTTTGTACAAATTCAGCATGATAGTGCGAGCTTGACACACGTTACCGTCATTGAGGTGTTCATCCACTGGCACGACATCACGCGTAAGCTAATGAGTGACGTAAATGATGTCGTTGTTGGCTTTGTTGTGTGCCCGGTATACGAAATTGTTATTATAATTATTATCAGCATTATTATTCTATGAAGCAGTTATCGTGGCGTCTGGTTCAAACAAACTTCGAGGGCACGTTACACATGTGTTAGTTTATTAGCATGCTAAAAATAAATAATAAATCAATCGCGTGCTGATGATGCATGAGATACTCTATTTTTTATCAAATGACTCAGTGACTAAAATGGCGCTTTTCATTCATATATTGTGTATTTTCAAGTTATATTTATCCCCGCACGAGGACAGCGCTTTTAGTTTCGTGTGAAGACATGTGTCACAGGAGCCTCCCTCTGCTGATATATTTAGCCGCTACCGTGGCACTCTTGACGTCTGACTGATTAACGTTCTCTTCCACGGAGTTGTCGGCGCGAGGGTTACATGGTCGCACTCGCCCAAGGCCTGTAATATCAAAAATATTTGAGTTAGTTATTCCACTAGCCAGTCAATGACGGGTTTCCAAACTAAACCCAACAATCATATAGACGGGAAAGCGGCTGCTATATGTGTGTATAAAGGAGTTTTGATAGTACGGACTCGGATAATAAGTGGTCGCCGCTGTTTGATGGCTTCCCAGCAATTGTTGGAAAGCCCGGCGTCGAAGACTGTGTAACCTCACTCTTATTTTGTCGTTTAGGTCAATCAAAAATTCATCCGAACCAAAAATTTGTGGAATTTTCACGGTTTTCACTTCGAGTTCATGCGACAGATGGTCTGGTGTCCATTTTCTTCTCCGATTTCCCCTCGGTTCCGCTCTCCGTTGCCTTCCTACTCACTCACAATTTTAAAATTTTTGGTAGATTTTTGGTCTGAATGACGGAGTAATTTTGAGCAACTCACGGAACTTGCAGGCTCTTCTTCTCTGATTTGGATTTGGTTTTATAATAGATATATATTAGTTGAATTTAATCATATAATATAATAACTCGTATGTTAGTTATACAACAACAAATTTCGCCTACAACAAATATCGATGGCAAATAGATGCCCAGCCAACAAGGGTAACAGTTTCTCTTCCTAATACAATGTATTCGCCCGAGCGTTGAAAATGTGCCTGACCCGCCATGAGTTCTAATTTTCAATCAATTCAAGTATTGAGTGTCTCAAAGCGCTGAAAATTTCGTCAAGTTCATCGAGTACCTGACCTTGGGTCGACTGCAAGATGCAAGTAAGCTGCTGGGATTGTGGAGAACAGAGTGCGCGTCAGCGCTGCACTGCCAACTTCTGGGCGCAGTCTCACCTAAGATTCATATTCAATCAAATAACTCGTGACATATAAACAATGTATTTTGGTCTTTTGGGTGCGTGTTTGAGAACTTATTATTATTATTATTCTGTCTTATTATTGACTTGTTATAATTCTATGTAACCTTCAAGGTCGATTTTTTGTGAGAATCTTGGAAATGATTTTGTTGTCTGGAAGTAGATGCATTTTATTTTAACCAATCCTATTTGAACAATTTCTGTGCTATATAAAAATGATAATTTCTGGTTAACCTCTTATTTTATCATAACTTGTTTAAAAATTATTTTCACTATTTCAGCTGTTATATTAAATAAAAATAAGAGGTTAATATAAAATTTGAGGATAAAATAAGAGGTTAACCAGAAGTTAGCTATATAAAAATGCTCACTTCTGCTTAACCTCTTATTTTATCCTAACTCATTTAAAAATTATTAGCTTTCAGTGTGCATATCTTAAAAATTCTTGTATAAATGTTGTATAGGGATGAATGTAGTCTGTGCTGATATTTCAAAGGTAGCAGTCAATGGTTGGCCGCAGATGAACCATCCTGCTCCACGCCTCCTTTTCTCGCTCTCTGATTGGCCCGCAAGTTCCGTGCTCTTCTCTCATTGGCTGCGCGTTGAAGCGTCATGAACCACGTAGCTCGACTGTCTCCATGTGCTGCTATTCCTCAGCCCACTGTCACACGTTATAAACACTAAACCCAACACTATTTTAAGACGTGTAATGACTTTTAAAGCATATTTAAAAAATACTGACGTATAGCTAATTTCGCCCACCCATTTTCTGGCAATCGCCATTAAAAATTACACGTGAATTCCTTGTCTCTTGATTTTTTTCAGCTGCTCTATCACTTTTTTTTAACAAAGGTTACTTGTTTAATTTTTTGCACTCCTGCGCTCATCGAAGGTTACTGGTTTTGTGCGCCATATACAAGGATCTTTTTCAAAAGCTTCTGCCAAATTTATACCGGAATTGATCGTTCTGAAAAATTTGATCGGAATTTTTATTTATATCTTGAAACATGAAGCTGCTCAGTCATTATTCTTCTACCTACATTTATCGAGGAATTCAGGCTTGCTCTCGAAAGGATCGCATCACAACTACGCTATCCTGTGAAAGAAACTTATATGCGTTCCAGTGCTCTAATTAATTAGAGAAATTCTTTTGTAAAGTTAGCTTCAGCAATCACACGTCTGTGTAACAAAGCACTCAGTGTCGATGCAGCGACATATTTCGTCTGTTGTGCCTCACGCTTTTCACATCTCCTTATCAGCAAATGGGCTCTTTTTAACACTTAAGAACTAATATGAGAAAATTCTGATTTTTCTTATTAATCATTTATGTCAAGCATGTAAAATTTTAGTATCTCAATCGAAGAATATCATCACACGTGAACTGCTTTTAAAGAATTATTACTATAGGACAGTGAGAACTAAGAAAGTGTTGTGTAACGTCTCCACTTGGACTGCTCACTATCGTTTCTTATCATCGTCATCTAGATGCTCCGTGAACTAGATGATCTTGCCGTCTGTCAGAGCCCATTCTTCCATCAAACATTCATTATCGGTCTACTGAAAGTCCATCTGCATATTATCTTTGTTCTCTGGTAACACGAGGGTTTTTTTGCTGCCTGATACAGCATGACTTTGTTCTTTTAAGTCGGTTCAATGCACTACGGTAAACGAGGTTTGCAAGTAATGTATCTTAATTACTGTAACGTATGAAATTGTTCGCGAACAAGTTTTTATCATTTTATGATTTGGTAGTCTTTCTTTCCTATGATGTTTTTAATTTTTTTTATATTATTAAACTATTAATGGAACAGTCAAGTTTGGAAGCTGCACTATAAAAAAGCTGACGCTGCGGCTTACTTTACATCGAATAGGTGGCTGCGAATTGTAGTTTTTAAATGATAATTATTATTATTACCCTAATGTTTCAGATTACCCTAGTACTAAATATCTAAATAACGTGCGAGTTCTCTTTCCGTATATTTATATTTTTTAGTTAGTCGAGATTAAACCATTCCAAAATAATTCATAGATCCACATGTATGTCATTCTTCATGCAATGCAGTGTTTTCACATAAATTTGTTTAACTTTTGATCGATAAGTGTTGCACATTCCAGCAGCCGAAATGTTTGTTTTCATGCTCATGCTTCCCTGCATTTATCAGGCCCTGAGCTCTGTTTGAATTTGGTTTCTTCCGCAGCTTGGGCCGAATTCCAGCAAGAGTTGGACGCTGACCAGTCCAGACAAAACGGCCACGACGACAGAGGTGGGTAAACTTTTTTCTATTTTATCACATATCAGAAATAGTACAAACACTTTTATAATTATTAACTTGCGATTAAATACTTGAACTCCTGTAAATTCTAAGAATATAGTTTTCTAGTACTTTGATAATGAGATACTGCTAGTTTCCTGGAAATTTTGGTAAAAAAGGGACGTAGGCATTAGATTACAGTTATCTCTGAACTGCTTTTCCGTATTCTGGTTGAATAATTTCCGATACCTTAATGTACATTTCGCTCGAAGTCTTTAACATTATTCTCGCATTTCCGGCGGTGCTAAATATTATCCGCAATTACTAACACAATGCCTCAAACCTATAGCATATCTCTTTCCCCCTAGATCCCACGCTCTCTATTGATGTAATAACTCGCAAATACAGGGTCCGCCATGTTTATGGCAACGGATGCTTGCTATATAAAAATAGATTGGTTTCTAGGAGACTTTTCTTTTATAATGAAGCTTAATATCATCTATTAATTCATCTATTTTATATTGCAGAAGTCTAAGGTGTCTAAATTTACTATTAATTAAGGCAGTAGATGGAAATGCAATTGTAACCCTTCATGAAAGGGCAAGAGTAATTCAGTCATTGCAAAAAAGCTCCAAATTCGTCGTGAAACTGTGTAGAATGTGGTAAAAAAATTCAAGGAAACTGGTGAAACATGCAATCGACCTGATCAAGGAAGGAAATGACGTGTCCGAACAAAACAATTGGTTAAAAACACGAGGAAGAAGTTGAGGAGAAACCCTCGTCCATCAGCTGCAAAATTGGCTGCAGAAGCAGGAGTCAGTCAGACATCAATGCGTAGAGTCCTCAAAGATGACCTCAAAACATCCCTTTACAAGATGCAAACAAGGCATAAACTAACAGACCGCCATGAACGAATGAGGCTCGAAAGATGCCAGCACATTCTGGGTCTCATTGAGGATGGCACGCTGCCCAACTTGGTGTTCAGTGACGAGAAAAAATTTGACATTGAACAAGGCGTTAACCGTCAAAATGACGGAGTTTGGAGTCGGGATGGATCTGTGGCAGCCAGAACAGCAACACGACGTCAAAATCCCATGTCCGTGGCCGTGGTAACCGCCACTGGGAGGTCCCCACTCATTTTTGTTCCCTCAGGAGTGAAATTGAACAGTCAGCGATACATTTCGGACATTTTGGAAGCTGTGTTGTTACCTTCGGCCCGTAAACACTTCAACAGCTCACCATGGAGTTTTCAACAAGACTCTGCCCCATCACATGGCTCAAAACAAACATTACCCAAAACTGGATTCAGGGTCACATCCCAGCGTTCATTAGCAAAAATAAATGGCCCTCAAGAAGCCCTGATTTGAATCCTCTAGACTTTTTGTGTGGGCTATTTTAGAGAGTAGGGTCTGCAGAACACCTCATGATTCTTTGGATAGTTTGAAGTCTAAATTGACACGAGAATAGGACTTGATCCCTCAAGAAATGCTGCGTGTCTCTTGTGAAGCTTTCCTCCGTAGATTGTAGGCCGTCATTAAAAAATAAGGGTGGTCATATTGAATAAATATGTCTGAGAATTGTTTAGGTAATTCTTGGCTACTAGCTCATCCAATAAAAAACAATGCACCTGCCAGTTTCATTGAGAAATAACAAAAAAATGCGTTGCCATAAATATGGCGGACCCTGTACTATGAACCATTTGGTCGCTCGCTACGCAACTATAGAATTTCAAATAGATATATAAGAGCAACATCTGAAGCGTCAGTATCCATCATTTTCAGTTCGAGAGCGATTACTACTCCACCTCTATAGCTCTATGATTGCAATGAATAGTCCCATTGAGTCGAGGCTTGTAATTCGATCTCAGAGAATCGTGTCTCGGCATATATTAAGGGTCTCATTGCGAATTTTTAGAACATAGTTCATTACACAAATATTCTATGATATACTCGTTAATACGTAGCACACGCATGACTAAGAGGAAAACTTCGAAATAATTCTAGATCCCTTGTCATTGAACTTGAGATGTTAGTGTTTTGGGGTTACCTGATATTTCTGGAGGCTGGTTACGAAGATAAGAAATAATTTGAAATTATGAGCTCATTATTCCGTTGTATTTACCTCTGATCACACCTTAACGAAGATTATATTTTCAGGAAAGAACCGGATAACAGTATATGAATGCAAAGAAGTTCATCCAATAATGGAAGGTAAGATTATAGGTTGTATGCAAATTGCGAAGTGCCTTTACAGAAAAGTGATCTCGAAAGTTCCATCTTAGTTTGTATAATAAGTCGTCTTAATATTCTTATTTGTTGCATAATGGAATAATTTCTTCCAGGGTTGGCAATGATTAAATCAAAATGATTAAATCATGTGATTAAATCACTTGATTTTTTTATAAATGATCCATATACTGTTATTGTTAGTTAGGCTAATTGCAACATAAAAAATACCACTTCAAAAAGACAAAAAAGTTGAAAAAATCAAAAAAATCAAATAAATCAAAAAAATCATGAAAAAATAAAAAAAAATCATTGATTTTTGATTTTTTTGATTTTTTTAAAAAAATCAAAAAAATCGCCAACCCTGATTTCTTCTTCATTTTCAAATTTTCTCCACCTGATCGAATTTATTGTATTGCAAGTCATTTTCTGTGCACGAGTTGTACGCCTTTTATCTTGTCAAATTTTAGAAGATATCTTGGTTGTTTTACTCGAGTTACGCATATTTTAACCATCAACTTGAAGTGCTGATATTTAAATAGTCAAATCTATCTTGTCAAGTTACTAAGTTGTACTATTGTAGTGCCCGTACATGGACCAATAGGAATAATTTCAGAAGGGGTTTTGATCACAGAAGTACTCAAACTGTAATTAATTCGCTACGTCCTGTGACGACTTTGATTGAATAAATTTTTTTTTTTTCAGGTTTCAAGCCACTAAACTTCGAGGAGTGGTGGGCGAAGCGACTCTACACGAAGATCACGAAGGCATGAGTGGCCGTCAATTCCCTTGACTTGATCTGACGATTGTAAAACAGAATAAGAAAGTCGGAATGTGTGGCAATTTCTTCATATTTGATTTTATATGAATTTTGGTTCCCTGGAATCGCGTTGAATGCTTCCCAATTCAAAATCTTACCTGTTAGAGATCATAATTACAAAGATATATCTAATATATCTGTCTTCTGATATTAATAGTAAAATCTGCAAGTAAGCTTGTGAATTTGCTGTTTACCCCTAATGAAATTTTGCACATAATAATTATAAAACACTTGCTTCAACCATCATTGAATTTCGAATTCATTTGTATTTCAATGATGCAGGAAAGGTGCAAAAAGCTATACAAAATAATCAGTGTTGTCACAAAACAACGATCTGAAATTAATTGATAATATAAATTGGGTAAAATGGTATTCAATCTTCTTTTCATTTTAATTTAAATAAACTTGTATCCAGGTATTATTCAAACAATTATTCATGTGCTGGAGAGTCGATTTTCTAAATGCTGGTGTGGAACGAATTGATAGGACTTATCATGGAGAGAAAAATAATGTGTTAACGAATAAATAATCGTGACTGGTGTCCAGCGATCTTATTCTCGTCTCAGTGGCAACCGGATCATTTAGTACACTAACGGCACATACTAAATATACCGATGTCCGTACCGTCCGTCACCTCTGAAAATTATTAATAACTGGTCTTAAAACTCGTTTCTCATCAATTTTTAATGAATTCATTTTAGATGCACCTCCATAATGAGCGCCAGGAACATTTTTTTCGAGCATTAATTGTGCTATTTTTCTGAAGTTGGAGAAGAATATGGGGGGTAATACAAGAGATCAAGTGATGTGCTCAAAATTATGTAGTTTTTAACGAAAAATTAGCAAAGTTTTTGCAGTTGAAGTCTGACATCGTGAACATGTTGGGTCTGTCGACTGTCCGACTGTCGGCATCAAAGGTTCATACATCGTCGGAGGGATAACTGCTCCGCAGATAACAGAGAATGGAAGCAAAGGTTCAGACATCAGATGTGCAATTAATGAACAATTATTCCACCTTGTGATAAAAAAAAAAAACTCACTAAGGAGGAAAGAGCCGCTCCTTGCTTCATTCGATAAGTTTTGATCTAATTTACAGTATACCTCAAAACTATTTTGTGTGATTGTTGATGATAGAAAAGTTTTGAGGGTAAACACTAATATAACTCATTTAGAACCTGAACTGAGTCAACTCCTTGCAATTTTCTTCGATTGGTGCTGCGTTGCTAACACCATTGCAGTTACATATATGGACTAATCCATATTTTTAAAATCACATTCAGATTTGGTTGGCTCGTAATTAACTTTTTTCGAACACTGGATGGCGTCAAAATGAAATTTGAAAGGGTTGCTTCACAAGTTCATTCCAATTTAATTGCTTCTTGCGAGACTAATTTTATTAAAGGAACAAATTTATATTTTTTTATGAATTTAAGATTTTAATATTTGATAGTCAGCCTTTCCTTGATGCGCTAAAAGATAACGTATAAGAAACTTCAGTTGTAATCTTGTTCCTTGCATGTATGCAGTGATACTGCTAGACGCTTAAAAATTTGTCCTTTGCGGCATCACATCGACTTGTTGCAGTGCCACTAGGAAAGTGTGGAAGAGAGCAAGAGGTGGCGCAGAATGGCCAGAAAAAAGAAGGAGAAAATGAAAAGACAGTAGGAGATGAAAAGGTATTGGGTTTTCTGTCTCGTAGTTACTGTACGTCACTCTCGGTGAGTAACGCCAGTCCGTCAGTGTGATGGTGTCATGAATGATTAGTAATGTGTTGTATTGGGACCAGCTAAACCCAAACCGTGATTAGAACAACTCCGTCCGGGTGCAGCTTGGCCCGCTGTGTAATTATTTGTACAGGGGTAGAGGTGAGGGACTTAGTGCATGTAATTTGGAGCTTTTAAATAGCCTGTGCTGCCTCGCGATGGCGCCTGGAGCCTGGAGGGAATGTGAGCTAATTAAAGAGTTGGGGATCATTTGTCTTTATGGTGGACCAGGTTTTGTGTGCTTGTTGGTGGAGAACTGCGTTTATTGTTTGAATGTCGCATTGTTCGTGTAGTGTTTGGCAGTATAACATCGACTGATCTGCTTAGAGTCGAGGTTGATAAATAAATATTACAGAACTGATTTTATAAAGACCTAAGGTGTATTTTAATCACAGATAAAATCACATTGTAATTTTAATCAATTGTTTGTCGGCATTTCGGCCCTTTCCTTAATGCACCATACGGTCATGTGGCAAAAAAATCAGTTGCAGGTCTTGTCCCCCGCATTTATGAAGTGCTATTGCTGGACGCTCAGAAAATCTGCACCTTGGTCGTGCGTCATCTAATCTGCTGAGTCTGTTGTTGTGATCGCGTCAGCCAGCGCGTCACGGGAAATTTATTTATACATTCTCTTGCTGTTAGGAATTATAATTTTCTTAAGGAAATATGCTCCATAATCTGGTTGAGGGCCACCCATTAGTTTCATTTCATAAAAACACTCAACAAGAAGTATAACAAATTCGAGATATTGTATTAGTAATTTGAAGTGTTAATAAATTGGACAGTTAAAAACTTAAATACACCACTTTTTTCTTGGCTACCGTAACTGTTGAGTATGAGTCAATTATCAGTTTGCGGTTCTCTTGAATTATTTATTTATAGTCAATGGGATTTTTCCCTTTAGGAATATGTGATAATGTAATTAATCAGATGGTACAAAAAAATCGAGCGAATTTGAAGAAAGGATTTATCATAAGCAATTTTCTTTTTAGATATATTTTTTTTTTCGGGTGAAACCCGAAAAACATTTGGAACTCTGTTGAGTTCTAATCTCTTTTTTGCAGAAATGTGTTATTTAGATTTTACAGGTTTTTTACTCAGAACTGCTTGGATAATCTTAAATTTGAATGTGCTATAAAATTTTCGTTTAATCATGCTTGAATGATTAATTTTTAGCAATCCTTCATTGATACTTGAACCCTTATAACTAAACTTAAACTAAGTAACTAAACTAAAGTTTCAACTAAAGTTTCCAGTTGGTCGTGCAAGGCGTTTCTCCTAGCGAGTGCTCTACCCGATAATCAGGACTGGAATTAAAACATAGTATATAATCTGTGTCATTCTTCCGTCCGTAGTCCCGCGAACATGTCGCCAACTCGTTGAGCGGGTATGGTGGACCCAAGGAGGAATTAATAATTAATTCAACCATATGTTGGGCCTACACGTTGTTTCATTTGCTTTGAAAAGTTGAAGTTCAAATCTATTGGGCCATACTTGATGGAGCTGCGACTTGGTTCAGAACACATGGATATTTATAAAACACATAATTAATTTGTGTCAATTTAATTGAGTTGAGGCGCTTCTAATTGATATCAATAAATCAACTTCAAATCAGTAATTACCATCACGCCGATGTGATTCAGATTTAAGAAAGTCAATCAAACAATTATAAAGTCATCACGTAAATAATAAACGCAATCAAGTGTAAAAATATTTATGCTAACGATACCGCCTGTGAAGAATATTCTTGGTTCATATTTTCAAGGATTAATATAGCAGTAAAGTGAAGGTGAACAGTAACAGAAACGCAGTAGACACATGCCAAAATCTATAAGGAAGGAAACAGCAAGAAATCCTGCATTCGTAAAAACTAGCCCGTCAAGCGAGACCGCCGCCGGGTGCGATCTTGGCAATGGTCGAAAATGTTCGAAAAGAAAAACTATTCGTCCTACAAGCAGGCAAGTCGAATCCAACCCTACGAGCTTAATACCGAGACCAATTAGACCTTTAGTGTACTAGTGATACAGCTCCTTCAAGTCATCAATTTCTTCTATAAAATTGAAATTATTCCATCTTTTCTATTCTCTCCTCTCGCACGCCACATCGTCTGTGGCTGCGTTTAATTGACATGCTGCAGTAGTAGCATGTGATCTAACGGGCGGGCAGTTATTTGTTTTGGCGACATTCCTACAAGTATCAACTTACCTGCAGGCAGCGACTCAGCAGCAGGAGGTGACCGGGACAAGAAAAGTCTCAAGCTTTGCTACGTTTATTGTGACGCGGACGCTACACGAGACGCGCACCAGAGATGTTACATCTTTCAGCTTGACATCACATACATCTCATCATACGGCTCAGAGACCACTAAGCTGAGGAACCACAAAGCTGAGAGACCACAAAGCTGAAGGCAACGCGCCTAATCGCACTCACGCCAGCAATTCAACACACGTCATGTATTATTATTAATAATTCATCGTTAAAATTCTACAGGAAATACAGCTTTATTCGTAATAATCGTGCGCTGAAAGCGACATACATTATATACTGTTTTCAACTACAGTAATATACACGAGACTTGCCGGCGTTTAGAAAGCCATTTGCTACTCCACACACTGTGCTAATTGTAATGATTATTGCCGTAGCAGGTGTGGGCTGTACATATGCACAGATGAACATGCATGGCGGCTTAAATGTGCTGTACATATGTACAGATGAACATGCCACGATATGTACCAACGAAGTCAAGCATTCTGATCAAGCAAAGGACATGAGCCATTGCGTTTGATTTGAAAAACACAGGCAGCAACACGAGATATACAGAGATATACATCCTCAAACCCCACACAAGGGACTGGCTAAGCATGTGTGTCTTATATGCATGATGGTCAAAGGAACACAGACAGCAAAACACAAAATATACAAAGAAATACAAACGTGGGAGACTGGCAGTGCACGGAATGCGGTTCGGAATGGAGATGAAGTGGTGCACCTGATACTGGTGCACCTGATACACGTGCACCTGATACTAGTGCACTTGGTACTGGTGCACCAGATCCTGCTGCACTTGGTACTGGTGCACCTGATACTGGTGTAGGTACTTGGTACTGGTGCACTAGGTACTGGTGCACCTGATACTGGTGTACTTGGTACTGGTGCACTTGGTACTGGTGCACCTGATACTAGTGCACTTGGTACTGTTGCACCTTATATTGGTGCACCCGATACTAATGCACCTGATAATGGTGCACTTGAGCGCACATGTACAAACTAAGACAACATAGACTCGCGTGGACTGCCTTCCTCGAGTACATCCCTACAATATATGTACATGCTGGAGGCGGGGAGGGGGAGGCAACCACCGTTGGGTGTATTTTCATCCCCACGACGTACTCCTGAATATGTCATCCCAACCCCACCTCATCCCCAAGGGGAGCACACCCTCGGGGCTACATGTGAACCTCGAAGGCCTTGGAGGGGGTTGGAAGGAAGGGGTTGTTAGGGTTTAAAGGCGGGGGAGCAATGGTGGGGGGATGAGGGGAAGAGGTAGACCAGCCGAAGGGGTCGGGGCTGGCGTTGGTGGGGAGCGTAGTCGAAAAGTTGTTTGAGGGGAAATTTGAGGATTGTGGGGAGAGTGGAATGAGAGGGGCTACGGCGGGAGTGGGGTTGGGAGGGGGTGAGGTCCAGACTTGTTGGGCTTGTGACGTAGCGACGGTGTTGGCCCTGAGCTGCGACATCGGAGGGTTGCGTCGCTGGGGTGCGGTGTTCCTGCAACACAAGAGCACGTTACCAAGGGCACGACGCACCAAGGGCACGATGCCACAAGGGCACGACGCACCAAAAATTCCGCCTAAACTACTATTATTTTCGCAAGTAAAATCTCCGCCAGAAAAAACGATTTGAAAAATCGCCTCATTTAATATGTTAAATGTTGAAGAATATCAACATTAATTTGATTGATCAGATACTTAGGTTGGCGACATATAGTGTCCCAGATTGATTTATCGTTTCTTTTATATAAGTAATATATTACACATGCGGAAAAAAGTCTAGTAAAAAAGTATAAAAAGTAATCCTGGTATATTACTTATTTATACTTTTATTAGAAAAAATATATTATATTACACAAAAATATGAAAGTAATGTATTACACATAGGCTTTAATAAAAATAAGGTACCCAGGGGCAGGCGCGTGGACGCCGTGGACGGGCCGGGACGTTGCGCTGAACTGCGCCAGCCAAGCTTCCGCCTTGGACGTCGTCTCGCCCCCAACGGGCGGCGCCCCGCCCCTTACTGGGGCTTCAAAATCCCCCACCGTCACCTCCTCCCGTATGGGCGCTACCGAGGGCGCCACAACTGCACAAAACAATGCGTTATTAGTGCGTTAATAATACCATTTGTTCTCGTACTGTGATGACACAACAATGCGTTATTAGTGCGTTAATAATACCATTTGTTCTCGTACTGTGATGACAAAACCATTTCTTCTCTTGGTGCATTAATAAAACCATTTCTCATAGTGAGATAACAAAGCGATTAGTTTTCTTGGATCGATAACAAAATAATTATTTATCGTGCCGCGATAACATTACCCAGCTTAACCTGTAACCTCCCCCTCTCGGTAAAATGGCATCGCATGTTGAAAAAATTACATCAAATGATAAAGTTAACTGACATACATTGAAAAAACTGTCATTCTATGGTAGAAACCTGACATTTAATAATGAAACCTGACATCTAATGATGAAAACTTGCATTATCTCTTATTTATATTTATCGTAGTGTCAGCACTCACCTATTAAGCTTTACTTGAGTATCGGGTTTCGTTGACTAAGGTAGTGAGGGATAAGTAAGACACATAAGTCCAGATAACGTATCTTGTATACGGGGTGGTAATACAGAGTTGCGATACAGAGGTATAAGCTACGGCGTCGACCGTAAGGTCGGAGAGCCGAGCGACACGTTACATCGCAGAGTGCTTATCAACTACTGGGGGCCTTACTTAAGGTTGTCAGCCCTTATAGAGCCTTCGCTTCCGCCCACTACTAAGGTCTTAATAGCCTGATCTATCACGCGATGTCCTCCAGATGCTGACTCATGTCATCAATCTCTATCAGGTCAAGTGAATATTACGTCTCAATTACATATGATCTAATCATATAATATAATTATAATGAGACGCCAGATTGACACCGGACAGTAGCTCCTCTGGTGCTAATTCTAGCACCGTTGCGACCAGGTGAACTCTCCCGAAATGCTCAGAAGTTAACCCACCAGTATGAGTGGGCAGGTGGGTAAAATTAGTGCTAGTGAGCAGGTTTACTCACCAGTATGAGTGGGCAGGTGGGTAAAATTAGTGCTAGTGAGCAGGTTTACCCACCAGTATGAGTGGGCAGGTGGGTAAAGGTGTTGCTGGTGACAGGAGCGGTGACAGACGACATAATTGACAGCTCCTGGGACAGCTGCTGGCACATGGCGCTGACAGGGTCAGCCGCGTCCTCTGGTATTGGCGGCACTGCCAGGAAAAAATAACACAATTACGAATAGAAAAATGAATACATTCAAAATCAAAGATATAGTACAATAAGTAATACCTTGGCTGCGAGATAGCAAAATAAATGAATAATAAAAAACTATATGCCGTTTATTATGGAGGAGAGCAAAGGGGATGGACTGGTTAGTGTAGGAAATAATGATACTTTTCTGGTTATATTTAGAAAAATAGTGAGATAAATACAGGTACATCACATAAGTGACTCTATAGTTTACGATTAAGTTATAGGAACAACGCCGGCCATGGGGGTTGCAAAAATATAAAAAGAGGTGGAAACAATGGCTGGGGGCAGTCGAGAGATGGCGTGGAGAGGGGGGGGGCTCGCCTGCATGGGGGGAGGAGAACACACCTGCAGGAGGGACGGCAGGACGAGGGACGCCGGTGATGTGGACGCCGTCCCGCTGGCGCTCGATGTTGGACGGCAGGTCGTTGAGACGCAGGGACAACTGACGCTTGAAGGGCGACGCCTGCACCAACACGCACGAATTAGGTAGGAATAACATAGTGGGGGCGGCAGGTAGGAATAACATGGTGGGGGAGGCAGGTAGGAATAACATGGTGGGGACAAGAGGTAGGAATAACATGGTGATGACAACAGGTAGGAATAACATGGTGAGGACAACAGGTAGGAATAACATGGTGATGACAACAGGTAGGAATAACATGGTGATGACAACAGGTAGGAATAACATGGTGGGGACAACAGGTAGGAATAACATGGTGATGACAACAGGTAGGAATAACATGGTGAGGACAACAGGTAGGAATAGCATTACCTGGTTGAGGTGCTGGAAGGCGCGGCAGGAGCCCTGGCGCTGCAGCAGGAAGGGGGTGGCGTGGGGGCGCTCGATGGCGTGGGGGAGGACGGGCTTGCTGCCCCCCACGGACGAGGTGGGCGACGTCAGCCCGTTGTTGCCTGGGGGAGTGGACGGGTCAGGGGGAGACGTGGAGACAATTATTGGCAGCTTTATTATTATCAGCAATTATTGACGGTTTTTTCAAACAAAGTCCACAAAATGCAGATGAGAAATAGATTTATATGTTTAATTAAACGTTGTTGATAGCAAGGCCTCTTTCCACTAAAGGAGGACTAAACTATTTGTTTAGTCCTCCAACTATTTGGTTGGATTTGATTCCGACTTCGAACGGCTCATCTCATTTTTTTCTTTCTTCAGCTCCAACAGTTACCCAAGGGCGTCTTTCCAACACACCCTTCCCAAACTACTCCCTAACTTCAACTCGCATTCTAAGCCTCTCCACGCAGAGGAGGGACTTCTCTTTCCAGGACCCCCAATGTCAAGGCAGTACCGAGGTCGTCGTTCAGTTCACATCTACAACCACCGAGCCCTTCTTATCACGCTGCGATACACCCACTGCGATACACCCAAGGGATGACTGCCTCATACGGGGGAAATTGAAGTCCACGCGGGGAAATCGCACGGATGACGCCCGGTATATTCGATTACTCGCACTTCATTATTAGTCTCACTCTTACATCCTCCTATGCACTCTTCATGCACAGCAATCTTCAAAGACTTCACTTCCAGCACGCCCCCCATCCCCCACACCTACCATCGTTCGCACCTCACCCAGCAAGCGACGGGCTAGAAGTGCTGGAATTAACCGAGGTGTTGGGTGATGGTCACTTCATTCAAGCTATCTATGCGGATGGAGCCATCATAACTCTTACCCGTGAATCCACCTACAACACACATTAATACACATCAATTACATCCACAACACCCATCAACTACACACACAACACCCATCAACTACACACACAACACCCATCAACTACACCCACAACACCCATCAACTACACACACAACACCCATCAACTACACCCACAACACACGCACACACAACCCCTCCCCCAGCACCCACTGGGTTTGCACTCCTGTGGGTCAGCGAGACGCTCGGTGATGCTCATTTGTTTGAAGCTGCCCATGCGGGTGAAGGCGGCGCTGCTGGGGTCGTAGGTCATGGTCACCCCGCACTGCTTGTCCCGCTGCTGCTTGCGGTCCAAACACGCAGCGAAGGCGCACCCAACCGCGTGACTCAGCCGCTCACCCTACGGGGTAAAGGGGTGAGTACAGGGTAGGGGATGAGTATTACATTGCAGGGGTGGAAAATCAGTACAGGGTGGAGGAAGGAGGTGAGTACAAGGGGGAGAGTGTGGTGAGTACAAGGGGGGGGGATGTGGTGTAAGTACAGGACGGCGGAGGTGGCTGAAGTGAGTGGATTTTATATGAACTGGAGAGGAAGAAGTGATCCTCACCACCCGTGCATACTACTGATCCATGCCAGCACTAGGGGAGGTGCTCCCGCTCCTGTACCTGTCACCACACGGGTGCCAGCAACCCGATACCAGGACGGGTGTTAGTTCTTCAGTGCTGGACCGACGGTCGTGGTGCCACTCACCGTCTTCTTGATGGCCGCGAAGCCGTGGCACATCCAGCGCCGTGTGCCACTCACCGTCTCCTTGATGGCCACGAAGCCGTGGCACATCCAGCGCCGTGTGCCACTCACCGTCTCCTTGATGGCCACGAAGCCGTGGCACATCCAGCGCCGTGTCGTGCCGTCACGACAGATGTAGGAGAAACCGCGCTCATGGTTGCGGTCGGGCGCGCAGAAGGAGACCTTCTCGATGGTCTGGTCCACCAGCAAACCCTGCACGGTAATGAAGCACTGTATAGGGTGGTGTGGTGCCGTGCATGGTACGGTATACAACACCTTTATAAGAACACTGCATAGTATGTACTCACGTTACACTCAGCACACACAGGTGTAACGGTGTGTAACACATGGACATGAAACGTATGGGTAACATGTGAATTGGGAACGCGTTCACTGTTACCAGTCATTATAAATCAGCATTCGTATAATCCTTTCATGCACATTCGTTTATGTGTATCCCGAGAATATAATAATACAGCCACGTTTGGCGTAGTCGCCTGAGTAACATTGATGTCCGACCTTACTTCAACGGTAGGCTAGTTCGTAATATTAGGGGCAAGTCTTAGCGGCAGTGAGTCGGTTGGTCATTTGTGTCCTGTCAGCTTTACGGTGAGGTTTAACCTCGGTTTAGTGCGCTTTGCTGACTCAGTAGCGAACTCGTGCAATAACGCTATATATCTTGTGGCTGTGCTCAAAAGCTTAAGGCTGTGTTCAAGAGCTTTAAGGCTGAGCTCAAGAGCTTTAATTAGGCCGTTTAGCAATCATGAATACGATTGCTACGCTTGTTTCCGTACTTCAAATGTGATTTTTTAAACTGTTCTTTGCCAATTTCTACATTTCATCTACCTGAAATAAAGTTTTAATGAACAGAAAGCAATTGTAATAAAATGCCAGCGACAGAATTTTTTCAGATCGGTGTTTTTAATATAATAGTTGATAGATAGCGTTTGGGCGTAGAGTTCGAACATTCTGACGACATTGAAAAGTTGTGGCAAACGGTAATTATATGCAATATACTTTTATAAAAACACGGAACAGATTAACATAAGAGTGTTATTATATTATATTATTTAATCAATTACACTCGCGTTACACTCGACACTCGAAGCTGACTGTATAACGGTATAAGGTCGAGGCACATGACACATATGCTAGACACGACACACGTCACCCGGTATACGGAATACATAGTATAACTGACACACACGGTACACATAGTAGAAAAGACTTACACGGCACCAGGTACACGGTACAAAAGGTACAGGGTATGCATGCTACAAACGGTACATTGTACACACTACACATACGGTACACGGTGCACATGGTACACAGTACACACTAAATATATGGTACACGGTGAACATGATACACAGTATACACTAAACACACGGTACACGGTGC
The DNA here is from genome assembly GCF_000764305.2 of Hyalella azteca. Classification (NCBI taxonomy): domain Eukaryota; kingdom Metazoa; phylum Arthropoda; class Malacostraca; order Amphipoda; family Hyalellidae; genus Hyalella; species Hyalella azteca. The sequence continues at coordinate 128,686 of NW_025946074.1, read as the reverse complement.
ACATGGTACACCGACGCACACTACACGGTACGGTACACGGCACACACTACATGACACGCACTACACACACAGTACACGGCACACACTACACACACGGTACACGGCACACACTACACACACGGTACACGGTACACACTACATGGCACACACGACACATACTACGGCACACACGACACATACGGTACACACGGTACACGGCACGCACGATATACACGGCACTCACGGTACGCACGGCACTCACGGTACGCACGGCACACGGTACCTTGGTCTCGTCGTCCACGACTCTGAGGCCGTCGCCGGAGACGTGCAGCGTCCCTCTGATGGGCCGCCGCCGCGACGCCTGCAACAACAACACCATCAGCACCACACTCCCACTGGTGCACCACACTCCCTCTGGTGCACCACACTCCCTCTGGTGCACCACACTCCCTCTGGTGCACCACACTCCATCTGATGCATCCCACTCCCTCTGGTGCACCACACTCCCC